>NW_009232443.1:7344-47099 GCF_000690835.1 Fulmarus glacialis
TTTTTCTTCTTGCGTGGAGTGGAAGTATGTGGCTAGCTCAGTGTATTATCAACATTTGCTAATTTTAATCAAGTCACCCCTTACTTTGCTTTTGCTTTGCATACAGTTTAAAGGAGTTGGCTGGCATGTGTTTGTGGAGGTAGAGGAATTTTTATATAATGACTTAAGCATATTTCCAGAAGGCAAATTGAAATTTGTGTGTGTGAATACTCCTAGCTGAAACTTGACTCATTAATTTAAGAACATAGAATTCCATGGGGTTGGATGTGATCAATCAAAGCAAGCAAAGAGCTCCATAGATCTTTTCTTAAACGCATATTTACAATACATCTTTTACAATCCATGGCTTAATAGCGGTGTAAATTATTGCTTTAAAAATTCATTAAAAATAGGTCAAATGAGGTACGTAATTTTATCATTATTGATTCTAGTTAAAGCTTCAGAAATGTTCAAGTTCAATATAAATTAAAATACTAACATTAGAGAAAAAGTTTTCTTTGGCAAAACACAACTTCTGTCTGTCTTTCAGCAAATTTTACAGTTGTCCTTTAGACTAAAAAGCTTGTTAACATATTCTTCTTTTCATCTCAGCTAGGTGACTTCTATCTAGAGCTTCACTGGGATTTTCAAAGTTGGGGTAAGCAACTGCATATTCGTTTCATAGGGAGATAATATAATCAGTCTTCAGCACGCTTGTTCTCTCAAGCTTAAATTCTCTTCTGGTTTGCATGTTGGAAAGTTCACAATGCAGTTCTCAAGATCTAATTTATAAAGAAAGGACAGACAACTTTTTTGCTGAATTATTTTTGATTATTCATTTTTGGAGCTGAATTCTATTGTGTAGTCCTGTGGCGCAATATGTGGGGCAACAAACTGTTGTTTACTTTAAGAAATTGGTGATTAGAAGAGTAGAATATTAAAACGTGTCTATCTGGTCAATTGGTGTCACTGTAGAGCAGTGGTTTGAACAATTTAGTTGAGTAACTGGACTTGGGGCATTTAATTTCCTGAATTTCAGCCTGTACTCTGAGAGGTGACTGTCAGTTAAGTGCAACTACGTGGTAGGTTCTTCAAACCCTAGCTTCACCTTAATGTTTCTTTTGTGTGACTGTATAACGTTTAGTGTTTTCTCAATTTCCACCTCCTCTTATCCGTAGAAGAAAAATCTAAATAAATTAGCAGAAATGTATTAACAATGATCAACATGTCTGAATAATGTCAAAATCCTAGAAGTGATACCTTCTCTTACTGGTTGAAATTAAAGTTAGTAATTTTATATACTTTCATATAGGCATAGTCTAAGTGTTTGCTGCGTTATATGCCTCTTCCAATATTCAGAGGAGGAATGAGCAGCCAGGCTGCCATCAAATGTTGAACAGATATGGAACAAACACCTCATTTTTCTAGGTGGCCTTCTGTGCGCTGCACATTTAATGAGTGGACTTTTTATGGAAGAGTCAGCATAAAAAAGAGACTAGAGCTAGGCACAGAGTAAGATAAGACATTGCTTAGCGATGAGGCTGGAGCCTGACTTGCAGAGTATGATGATGGCAGTCAGACATCGCACAGAAAAGGTGATGCCAGAGGTAAAGCCAGCTTTTAGGGGTCCTCTTCTCCAGGAGTCTCACTGTGCCTCTGTTTACATTATTTAGTTTTTTCTATGTATTCTCTTTCTTGAAGGGAAAAAGATGCTCTGGGCAGTGCCTCTGTCCTAATTATTGGTCCTCTAGGCTAACATTTTACAGGTCGTCTTAATTCTTTGTAGTTCATTTTGAAGAAAGTGTTGAAATGCCATTGTGTTGAATTGGTTTTATTGCTATAAAGTAAATGGCCCTTTTTAGAATAAGGACAGCTGCAGTCTCGTATATCCATCTCGTAATACTGTACTGACTCTAAGTTCCACTGGTGGTTTAATATTTGCTTGATGTTTTAAGCTTAGTGCATTGGATTTTTTTTTCTCCTGTGGGTGTTCTGCTTTAATTGTAGCTAGGCTTTCAGTTGGTACAATATATAAGTAAACTACCAAATCATAGAATTAAAATTTCAAACAGCTAGAAAACGAGTTATTAGAATTTATAAATGATTTAGCTGTGGCTGAGGACATTCTAAATTATGTCCTGATGCTGAAAGTAGTCTGTACAATTGCAAATCAGTTTTGCAGTTATTGAATAAAAATAACCTTGGTATTAGTCAGTTGTATTTGTATTGAGATTTTAATGGAAAATTGGTATGTAGTATTTGTATTAAAATACATCGAGATTCAAACTGATGTATAGTTTTAATAGAAATACTTTGCAGAGGAACCTCAATGTCCTAATTGCATTCCCTCTCCCTACCTTCAGTGCCTTTACTTTCCCGAATTCTGCCTTCTGATGCATGTAAAATACACAAACAAGGTATAAATATCAGGTAAGTACTGATTTTACAGTGTGTGTTATCTAAGTCATAAATATCTGCATGTTAGTGAAAACACTGGATTCCAGTCTGGTCTGAAAGAAATCACTGAAGGGTCTGCAGACCTTTGTGAAACAGCATTGTGTTTGTACATTGGTGTTTAGAGGCAACAAGTGGTTTTAACTTCAGACTTTTTTTCTCTATTGATCTGAATTTAACTTCAGTTCCTGAGTCACTTAAAATATAAAGCAAAAGCAGTTGAGCTGCATAAGGCTTTACCTACCAGATATGACAATGATTAATTGAAAAATAGGAATTTTGTATTTTTAACACCATTTCAGATAAATGAGCTTTCAGTATTCTGTGGAGAAATTATGCTGCTCCAGTCTATGTAGTGAAAAAGTGGTATAGTTTTCTTTTTAAAATGCTTAATGTGACAGATTCACAAACTCACTAGAGTGCTTCCAGGAGTCTTTCCAAGCTCAGCTCTTTAACTGGTTTAGTTTGGGTTTTTGGATTCAACTGTCTTTTCTGTCTTTTTCTTTAGGTTCCAAAGTTTAAAACAAAAAATCAGAATATGATTCAGAAGATTCAATCTGTAGAAAATTTCGTTCTATTAAAGCTGTTAGCATAGGTGTGTGAACTGACCTTTTAGATTAAATTTGAGTCTGAGACCATTTTTTTCCGTCTCATTTCTGTGTGCTCTGCTTATACGAGACTGGGAGTTACAAGACTGGCACTGAGTGGAAATAGCTACAGATTCTTTCTTGAAATCAGAGGCCAATATGTGATGAGTATTAAGCAATTGGCCCTTGAAGCTGAAGTGGTCACTAAATTCACGTTTTTTAACCATTTTGTTAAAGAAGTAAATATTCTAGCAATAACCCATTAGGAATTGCTAGAGAGATCGTTGTCCTTGGCTCAATCTTCTAGTTATTTAGGTCAGCAGAAGTATTTCTTTTGTGTTGGTGAGGGGAAAAAGTAGAAATAGCAACTAAAATAAGTCAAATAAAAAAAATCAGTCTGTTTCTTAGTCCTCTTCATAATTTGGGTCATGTCCTAATATTGTTACTCAAATCGGTGGCTGCTGCTTGTAGAATTGGGTGCTGATCACACGGAGTAGTTGTATTTCTCAGTGTGGCTATACAAATGCCACATACTGGCTATATAAATTCTGTCACTTCCTCATGCTGTCAGTTTTGAAATAAAGTTTTCTGAAGAAAACTTTACCTTTTCCTATGAAGTTAGTGTAAGTATAGTTTGGAACACATTTATAATGGTAGAGATGTTATAATGTGAAACTTATTAATTATTAATAGCAATTTTTTTTATTTTTGCATCCAGGCTTCACTTATGAAATATTCTATGGGAACTCAGGCCTTAGTGTGTTTGGTTGTGATTATAAAAAAAAAAAAAAGCTTCTGCTTGCAAACTGAACTTGCTAGTGTATTTGAGTGTTTATGAGTAACTTCTTTTAAAGTATTAATATGTTTTCACAGGCTGGACACAACTCTCATAGACTTTACCGACATGAAGTGCCAACGAGGGGATTTAAGCTTCATTTTTAATGGTGATGCCGCACCCTCTGAATCTTTTGTAGTTTTAGACAATGAACAAAAAGTTTACCAGCGAATACATCATGAGGTAAAGATCTGTGTGAATGTAGTATGTGAAATACCTCAAGCTTTTACTTCACATCAGAAGTCTGACTTATTTTATTAAACAAAATGTGCCTCTCAAAAAGACCCAAACAAGCTTCAAAGAAATGCAAAGAATTTTTTGTTCGGTTGTTGTAACTTAAGCTGTATAGGTCACATAAAATTGTGTTATGAAAAACAGTGCTTTTGAATGCAGACTTCTAAATGAGGAAAAAGCTAGAATGTGAATCTTCTGGAAAAATCTTATCATTCTGAATAGGCAAATATGTTTTAAGTTATGATGCATGCTACTTTTAATCTTTCCAGTGGGCTTAATTTAGGTGTCCTCAGGTGGGTTTTCAAACTTGTTCACCACTGCTTTGCATCCGTTTAGTCACTCTGTGGCCAGTTTAGTTGTTAGTGATGCAAGGGTATGACTTGTTGGCCCCCTTGTATTTAGTCAAGTTTTTAATTATAGCTTTATCCACCAGTCACTTAAGCATATGGATGTTTGCCTGTGGGAAGGGTGTGGCTGCTGAGCTTCTGGATAAATCACACTTGGATGCTTTATTTGCATTAATATTTAAGATTAAGCTATTTGGTAACGATTTGGTCAGAGCTGCTATAAAACAGTTTGAAAATTCAGGAAATGCTAGTTCTGGGAAAAATTCCAAAGGAAAAGGTTTATTGATTTTTTTTTTTTTTTTTTTTTTTTTAAAGAAGTAATCATTATTATTAAGTTCTATTCAGTATTTGGGAATTTTTCTTCTAGGAATCTGAGATGGAAACAGAAGAAGAGGTTGACATTTTGATGAGCAGTGATATTTACTCAGCAACATTATCAACCAAATCAATTACCTTCACACGTGCCCAAACGGGATGGCTTTTTCGAGAAGACAAAACAGTAAGCTGAAAGAAAATTTCACAGACTGCATTACTGGAGACAAAATAGTTCAGACAGCCTTATGATGATGTGGTTGGGAAGAAATAAGGAGTAGAAGAGTAAGATGTTCAGGACAGAGGAAAAATGTCTCTCCCCTACCCCCCACAATTGTCACCAGTTTGACCACATAGAATATATATGATGGACTGCCTTCGTAAGAAAAAAGTAGCCTGGAAGAAAGATGACAAATCAGCTATTGGGCAAGGGGGAGAACAGATTGTACTGAAAATTACTTTATTGTACGAGTATATGGTCTCTGCAAATTCATTCCAGGGCGTGCAGTAAGGATTCTGTGTGCTCCTGTGTCAGAGAAATGCAGGAAGATGTGAGTGTTCTGGGTAGTTTCCTTTGGGTGTTCCTTTCCGTGTTATCAGTCTGACTGAGGTACAAGTTTTCAGCTGTGAAAAAATTGAAACGGCCACCGTCGTAACTGCTTTGAATAGGAAATTGCTTTGAGTAGGAAATTGCTATCTTGTGACTAGCGCTGAAGGATTTTGCTTTCATGTGGATCTGTTCAGGTGGTGCCATTCACTGAAAGTTTTCATCTGAGCTAGTGTTTTAGAACTTTTTTTCCTTTTGAATACCAAGTCTGTATTCTACATTTGTAAATTATCCTTGAACACAGCTTGCTGTTGAAGGGGATTTTAGTGCCTTGGCCACTCTTAAATTCTTAAGCCATCTTTTCTGTCTTAAAGTTTCCGTTTATATGAAATATCTGTCCTGATGGAGTTCTTGTGTTTGTACTGTTTGTACCTTACTGATTGTAAGGGATTGTCCACTGATAGCTCATGTGGTTGGTTGTGTGAATCACAACGTTTCAATCCTGACATTATCTTATTGCACTGAAGTGCAATTATTTGGATATACAAGAATTTAAATGTTTTTATTTTATCTTCTGTAAGTCAATAATGTCCAATTCCTTTCTTGCAGGAAAGAGTAGGAAACTTTTTGGCAGATTTCTACTTGGTTAATGGACTTGTATTAGAATCAAGGAAAAGAAGAGAACATCTCAGTGAGGAGGATATTCTTCGAAATAAAGCTATCATGGAGAGCCTGAGTAAAGGTGGCAACTTAATGGAACAAAATTTTGAGGTATGCTTAAGTAATTCTTCACAGTATATTAATTTTTGCATAGGAGAATAATCTTTCACACCAGTCATTTAGAAAAATCTATAGATAACGCTTTTATTCTATTTTGATTGTCTTAATTTTAAAATAATAAATATGACTTACAAGTATAATCATGGTGATACGTTAATGAATTATCCTGATTAGTGCATATATTGAGGAACTCCTGTGATCATATTGGATATTTCAGTCTTAATTTGTTTCTTAGTAAAAGATGATGGTTTTGGCTGTGGCAAATCACTTTAACTTCTTTTAGACCAAATGTTTATTGTTTAGAATGTCTTTCAGGTTTTCTTTTCAATCGTGTTTTCCTTTAGCTTCATTAAAATGGATTAAACCTGTTGTTATCACCATGAAATCAAGAGCTATTCAGAATGAGCCAGACAGCATCTGGGAACACGCATACAGCCTTTTAAAAATGATTAATTTATTTCTGTATTAGCTTGTGCTTTGTTACTTGTCATTCAGACACTTGAATTAACTGATTAACTGATGTATTAAAACAGCCAACTTCTATGTAAAATACAGTTTGAGGCCAAATACCTAAATGGAGACTATGAGAGCAAGAGCAGGCGATGGAAAAGCCCAGTGAAGTATCAGCTACAAACTGGATAGACTATATTGCAGTTCTTCGTAGAATTGAAGTACAGTTGTATCTTTTGAATGGCAAAATTCTAAGAGAATATAAGGAAAGATAAACAGTTAAGACATGTTTTTCTGAACAGCCTGTCAGACGGCAGTCACTTACTCCGCCATCACCCAATACAATTACATGGGAAGAGTACATATCTGCTGAAAATGGAAAGTAAGTATTTTTGTTTTATTGACACTAGCTTCCATAGACACCTTCAGATTATTGGTTTGGGGTTGTGAGTGGGGGTTTGTGTGTGTGTGTTCTCTCATTTGTGGGTGCTTTTTGTTTATCGTTTTCTGGGGACAGAGGAACACTGGGTTTGATGTCTCAGATGTTTTAATGTTCTTCAGTAGGCTGGCTGGGAAGCTGATACCTGTATACGTAAACAGTATTATTGCATCAACTGGTGATAAAAATATTGGATGGGCGTCTACCTGATACCCATGGCTTGAAATGTAAACATTTTGAAAATATGCACATCAAAGCTGGCTTTTTTTTTTTAAGGAAGATTTTCTGACAAATTCATTGCTGCAATTCATTTATCTTTATGTATGATAGTAACAAATAATCCAATTCACCATGTTTAAAATAAAAGTTTATGGTTTAATGAGACTCTAGTAGCAGTGGCACTGTACAAAAATGCACACTTCTGGAATACAAGGACATACAGATCTCCTAGTACTGGCTAGGTCTTTGCAAGATACTCTCCTCTACGTGTGTAACTAGGTAGAGAACAGCTATAATTTAAATTAATTTACATTAGCTTCCTTTATAGAAGATGCAAGCAGTTGAGTTTATTTTCTAGGACTGCATGCTGTCTAGCTGTTGAATGTAGAAGAACCGAAAAATGTGCTGAGTGTGTCACATAAGTAACAATGATAAAAGTCCTTGCTCCAAAGGTATTAGACTGGCCTATAGTCAGATGTTACCAGGGAATATGGTGATACTACAGTACAAGCTTACTAAAAAGGCACATGGATGTGCTTTGGTTTTTTGGGGTTTTTTTAAACTAATTTAATTTTTAATGTATTTGAAATAGAATGAATATTCAAGCAGAATAAATAGGTTATGCTTGAACAGCTATTACTATTGGGACAGAAATACGTATGTATATAAGATTTCGCTTTGTTTAATAATCTGATTAACTGAAAGGAGTTTAATGGGAAATCTAGGTTTCTAGCTAATATAAAGCAAAAGAGGAAAGGATTTGTTATCTTATTTGTTACCTGTCTATTCCTCTCCTATAACAGAATTTTCTGACCTGTGTTTTCCAGTATTGCCTTCTAGTGATAGTAGAGTAACTTTTCCACTTTCTCTGAGATTGTTTCATATTTTAGGCTGAAAGCAAATTAACCTTTTTCTAGTTCAACTTGATACTTTGTTCACGTATAGACTATTTTAATTAACATCTGAGATGAGCTGTATATATTTCTGGGTGGTTGTCATGTCTTTCTATAGTGTTTATTAATATAATGTTTATGAGGAATTATTTGAAGATTTTTCTTCAGTCATTTCCCTGACTGTTTTTGTCTTGTCTCCGGGCTTAGCAGAACTCATAGTAATCTAAATTAAGGTGATTACTGATTTTTACTATGCACAACTTTTACTTTTGAAGTATTTGCTTTATTGTAGGGATTGACGTTTTCAAACCTGAGTCTTCCTTCCTTCCTTCCTTTAAAACCAAGGTTTCACTGAGAGAAAAACTGACTTTGTCTTTCTCCCCTCTGCCTTACAGAGCTCCTCATCTGGGTAGAGAGCTGGTCTGCAAAGAAAGCAAGAAAACCTTTAAAGCCACGATAGCTATGAGCCAGGAATTTCCCTTAGGAATTGAATCGTAAGTCAAAATTATTGGCCATGAATGTTATTTATATGTAGGAAATGTTTTAATGTGTTTATGAACTGCAAAATTCTTCATATCTTCAGATATGGGAATTTGGCAGTTTAAAACCTGTGAATGAAGTCACGCTGTTAAGCAAGTAAACTGTTAAAATTAGAGATGTCAGTGCTGGTGTGCCTGTTATTGGAAGAGCCAAGCACTTACCTTACTTGATAAGACCAGAGGTTTGACCAGGTTTATCATTAACTTGTCACAATAATGATGTGCCTGATTCTACAGAATTTGGTTTTGCCCATAACAAGTTTTAGCACAAAATTATGTCCTCTAAACCAATACAAAACTGTGTCAGGTTCCTTGTGTCCATGAAGAAGCTTGTGAAACAAAACTTTGTAATGAAATCTGTTTTCCTTTTCAGATTGTTGAATGTTTTAGAAGTAATTGCACCCTTCAAGCACTTTAACAAACTTAGAGAATTTGTTCAAATGAAGCTTCCACCAGGCTTTCCTGTAAAATTAGGTAAGATGACTACAACTCTTGTGGCTTTATATTTCCAAAATGTGTGTACTTGTTCATGCAATATGTTCAAAACCTCTGTTGAGTTTTGGAAAAGAACTCTCTTACATAAGAGTATGTTGCTGTAGATTTCAGGAGAATATAGGTAAGTTAGTGGAAGTAACATTAGGTAGGAAATCTGCAGCTGAAAGGTGAATATAGTCCTAGTCAGGAAGAGAGCTTTGTAATTCACATTTTTTCCTAGTGCTAGGGTCTTGCTCTAAGAGTAATGTAGATATGCAGAATTATCCTTGCATTAAAGGATGATCTCAGTCATGAGTTAAGTATTTTGTGGTGGTTTTGTATTTCTTTTTCCTCAAGGATTACTGGTGATATATTTTTCACTGACGAATAAATAGAAAACTCTTACACTTCTAACAAATAGAAAAGTATAAAGCAATTTATTCATGGTATAGATTATCAGAGCATAAACTGCCAAAAAGTAATAGTACCTTTTCTAAGTGTTACAGGATTTCTTGTATACCAGTAAGCTGTTTAAGCTAGACAATTCTGAACAGACTATATTCTATCTCCTATTGTATTTGCACAGCTCTGTTTATTGAGGATTGAATTTTTGCTTAGCTCATTAAGTTAGTTCATGGGCAAGCCAGTTTTATTGAGGATAACTCTTAAGTATTCAACCTCAATTCAAATTGGAAAAGCGTTATATTTTAAAGCAAACATTAAAAAGGTTTGTCTTTTCATATGGATTTGCTCAACTGAAGCCCTACATGTGGCAAGGTTATTTTATCTTGTATCATCCTCAGGCCCACGTCCTCTACTTTAACAGATTAATCCGTATGTTCATAGCACCTTGGTTTCCGTGTCATCAGTCTGCATCAAGAAAGGAAAACCACTGAATTAATAATGTTAACAGTTTCTTGAATGGTGTATTGAGTTGGATGTTGTTTCCACGCTCAGGGTATCTGATTATATTCTGAAATAACTTCCTTTAAATCACCTCCTTTTTTAAGAGCTTTGAATTGCCATGGTATAGAATAATAATACAATACAATACAGAATAATAAACAAGCTTCTATGTCTTCAGCAACTCTGAAGTTACAACTCTTTAAGTAACAGTTGGTAATTACTGGTAAGCCTGTATTTCTTTCCTCTTCATTGTACCGTTTTGCTTCCTATCTAGATATTCCTGTATTTCCCACCATCACAGCCACTGTGACTTTTCAGGAGTTCCGTTACGATGAATTTGATGAATCCATCTTCACTATTCCTGATGACTACAAGGAGGACCCCAGCCGTTTTCCTGATCTCTAACTAAACTGGAAGGTTAATGGTGAATAACAATACCAGCGTACCACAGTGAAAGCAAATGGATGCAAATAGCCCACAGATATAGATAGAAAAGTGGGTCATAAAGGAAGGGATAAACTTAATAATCCAGAAGAAAAGGGAACGTGCATCAAGTGACTGATGTACTGATACTCACTATAATGGGCATCTAATCTAGTTCCTGATTTACAGCAAGTCTCCTGATGTGTTGTTGACACTTTTATACATCCAGTACTGCAAGCGTGGTAGTCTGACACCTCGATGACCCTAAGAATACTTAACAGCTGTGAGGACTATCATTAGTTTTTAAATTTTTTACATTTCTTGGTGATACAAAAAGCACTCTTGGACCATTAGCATAAGAGATGAAATGTCTTAGCTGGATATTAGCCCTATAAAACATCCCACCATACTTAAGATGACCATATTATATTCTTTCAAGCTTTGTTTTCATGAATTGTAAACTATGTATCATTATGTATAGTTCAGTAATTTGAATGTTAGTTGAACGTATATTAGAAGGAATGCATTTTCTGTAGATGAATGAACCAAATGGTAACCATTAAACAATTGCATTTTCATACTGCAATACACTTCAGAAATAGCATTCGCTCTGCAGGGAATAAGGTACCTCCTCTAGCACCTTAGTGCAATCCATTGTGGTGCTATCCACGTCTCTCTGAACCGTTAATTTCTTCACTGAGCTGTTTGTTAATCTTCCTTTCATTGCCTCTGCGCTTAACTTCTCTTCATCATACTGGCTTGGAAGTCCCTGCTGTGTCCATGATGCTGTGTTGATTAGCATGCTCGGAGGTTCACTAGCTAGAAATTGTCACTTTTTTCTTTTTTCACGTTCACTTAGGAGACTTGCTCCATAATGGCTGAGCATCAACCATCAAGGTTATCTTGTGTTTGTATTCAGCAGCCACTCGAAAACATGGGATGCATATAAAGAGTTACGAGAACAATAAGCTCGAGCATTAAATCTTCATATAAGAAAAAGTTTCTCCTGAAGTTAGTTTAATTGTAGTGCACATTGAATAGGGCTCATGTTGGAAGATTTTATTTGCAAATGCTTGGGATGTTTCCAGATTAATTTCCTTCCTCTTAATATTTTGAATAGGTAGGCCTTTCAGTACTCTAGCTTCTTGAGCTTATTCTCATTCTAAGTGGTTCCAGTCTCCTAATTTGACAATAATCCAGCGTTTTGGTTTGCTAGAAAGAATTTGTGCAAAAGGCTAATGGTGCTATTTGTTTGTATTAAGAAATTTAAAGTGCTGTGGTGTAATTGTACAAAAATGTAAATATTTTCAAAATTATATTCTTTGTGCACTGTAGTTAAAACTTTTTCTGGAAATCAATAGAGTTAAGTATCAAACTTTATTATAAAGAGTACCATCAATGCTTAGTAAAGGTAACCAACCTAACTAACCATGCAGGTGATAAATGGAGATGGCTTATCACAAGGCAATAAAAGCTGACTTGTCAGGCACATCGACAGAATGTGGAAATACATGTCTGAAGCAGACGTTCTTTCAAAACTTCTGGAATCCGTCTGTATAAAACCCAAAGAGGCTGCTCTAGAGAAGTACAGTATCCACTCTAAGTGGAGTCCTAGTGAATCACTGTCAGCAAAGTACAGATAAACTGAAAATAGGAAGTTGAGGTTGATCCTCTTCCAGCATCACTATAAACCTGCCAGTTTGACAGGTGAGTAATGTTTACTTTGCAGACTGTGATCGATACACTGGAGTTATTAATTCAAAATCAAATGGAAAATAAAACTGGGGGGGGGGAAGCAAAGGGAAATGTAGAATTGTAATTACTTTTGAAGTACTGTATCAGTAGCAGATGTTGAACATTCAGTAGGAATGATAGAACTTGTTCTTCCAAGTAATTATGAATTCCTAAAGTGTTTTACATCTGTGGTATAAATTGATACCCACCTCATGCTCCTCCTTAGAAACAGCCGAGATCCTTACCGTGAGAGACCAGGGTTGAATGTATGTAGAGACTGAATTATCCTGTCAGTGCTGGAGGTCAGGATTAAATGTCAGTGGGGCCAAATACAGACTTCTCCTGTCGCCCTCTTTTACCGATGCCCTTTGCAGGGCAGAATGTTTTGTGTAGTGCTGCTGGATCGGGTCTTGCACTGGGTGTGAAACTGAAGTGAGTGCAGGTGCCATACAGGAGTACCGAGTTCCTTGGAAATTTCAGCAAAAGCAGAAGAACGTTTCTCCATAAGGTGAATGTTAGAAATCAGTTTTCTTAGTATTACAGGGAAAGAACCATGTGTTTCGTATTACTTTGCATTTTTGGTTATTCCAAATTACCATTGCAGAGCTTGCTGACATAGCTCTAGCTACCTATGCTCCGTCCTATGTGGTTTAGGCAATATAGCAACTGCAATGGACTGGATCCTAAACTTCAAAAAAAAAAGAACAAAGCTTTTTGTGTAGCCTCACGTGAAAACAGAGGGTTCTGTATGTCCCCATCTGCCTATGGAACAGCCCATGTCTTCTTCTGGTGGCAAATGAGGTGTCTGACTCAAAGCCTGCTGCAGTTTGTGGAAGTGTTTTCTGTGATTTCCATGGACTCTGGCTGCAGATTTTGTGGGTTTTTTTAACCTTCACGATTACACAACTACTAACTTTGATACATTTTAAGATTTGCAGAAACTTTTTATAGTGGGTTGCTATATTAAGGCTTGCTCTCATTTGGAGTGTCAGCAGAGAAAAGTGGACACAGATTTGGTTGACTCTAGTCTTTTTATGTAATTGTGGTGAACATGCCCTGCTACTTCTTTACTTCTTACTGTGGAGCTGAGTGATCTGACTCCGACCAGATTGTCCTTTCCCGTTCAGTGACTGTTTTCAGATTCCTGTGACAGCCTCATGAAGTAAGACTCGGTGAACTGTTTCTCGGTACATTTCCTTCCATCTTTTGGTGATGTGTTTTCTGTCTTGAAACATTCCTAGTGTGGAGTTTTGAAACTTAAAACATAGGGACACTTGGGGCATGGTTTGCTAATGGATGCACTGCAAGCTGCAGGAATCCTCATTAGCGAGAGGGACGTTAGGCTGAGCCTAGCTTAGGGGCTCGCGTCTTGGCACAACTGCAGCAATCCGCAGGCGTGAAGAGATGTGATCCCGGCAGCGTAGCTGTGCTGGTGACTCTGTCCACACTGATATAAATGTTTTATCCACTATAGTTTGTTTTGCTTGCAAGTGTGTTTGTGTTGTACTGACACAAAGTGCATATTTGTCGGGATGGATGCGTCTGCACAGAAGCTTCGCCAGCGCTGTGGATGGGTGAAGTGTTTCTAGTATAGAGGAGCCTTAGTCCGCAGCTGTGCTGTGGGCACCGGTGTCCTTTACCACTTGTGGTCTCCTCTTCAGATATCTTTTGGAAATCTTTTTTTTCTAGCGGGATTGATTAGCAGAACTTAATTTTTGTTTTTCCCCTTATCTTTTCCTTAAGACCATGCTGGGTGTTGAGGGAAGGTTTGGTCCCCTGGAGAGTGAATACATACCCACAGTGGCTTGACAGAGGTGGTCTCATCACTGCTGCGCAACGAGAAGCGTGTCAGCTTTAACTTGTTAATTTGACTGTGCAGGTGTAGGGACTTCCACTGCGACAAGATACCCTGGAATGTAAGAATAGCTGGGTAACTGAAAACACCTTGCTGGACACCCAGCTGAGGTTACGGTATCACTTACGGTTAACACGAGCGGGATGAAAAAGGGAGCTTGCACAGGTTGGCAAGAATCGCCGTGTTAAGGTGCGCATGGACACCGCGGTGTTCTCTGAGGTGAAGCTGACAGCGGTGCGCCAGTGACGCCTGTGGAGGAGGAAGCCTCTGTCCCAGGGCTGTGGGAGAGACCGCCCCAGTTCAGAGTTCGGGGCATTGTTTCTTTCTGATCCCGCCACTTTTTTTTTTTTTTCTGATGGCTGTGAGGTTTTTTTTATGAACAAGTATTAAAAGACAGCCATTAATTTTGGTAAACAAATAAGAAATTGTTGCAAAAGAATTCCTAGGGTTGTTTCTTAACCAAACTGGTTTACTGTCTTCCAAAATACTGCTTTAATTTGTGGCAAAGGGAATGCGTTTTCTTTTTCCTTTCAAGGAGCTGCTGTTCAGTCACTGTACTCACTTTACTGCAATTCTTGATTTATGTACTGAAACGATTTGTTACAAAAAAACTCTGGAGATATTTGTGCTGGAAACCCACCTTGTTAAGTTGATATTCAAAGCAACTGTCTGGTTTTTTTAAATGTATTTGTTCTTGATTTGTAATTCATGCAAGGATAACTGCATTATTTAATCTGTATTAACAAATTTCCTGTAATGCTGCAGTTTCACATTTATTTTCCTTACAATTTGTAATTATCATGGAAACAATGTCACTTTTTTGCATTTTACTAGTTGTCTGGTCCATGTTTTTAACTTACCTTCACTAATAGTAATTTTTGGTTGTATCATTTGTTAGAATAAAGACCAAAATATGCCGTTTGATTCTGAAACTGTTCAACATGTGAAAAACAAGTTTTAACTCTTCTGTCAGTGCTTTTCAGGATATATAGACACTGTAGACGTGCATCTCTGAGCAGGGATTCGGCCTGAGGGGACAAGCTCACACTGCTACATTCTGCAAGGGCATTTTATTGGTAATTTTTTAAATAAAATCCTGCATTTTTATTATAGGCTGTTCTTTACCCTCTGTAAAGCTCCAAATTTTATTGGACTGTCTAGCGCACAGCGGAATAGCAGCGGTGGAAGGACATGGACAGTAGCGTCTGGTATTTACCTAGAGCTAAGGAGTCAGAAGTCTAGAAATCGCTACCTGGGAGGGAGGGAAGTTTGCTGAACCATGTTCAGTAATTACAGAAGTTTTACCATCTCCTAAATCCAGAACTGCACTCCTTTTATATCACACGATGTGGCAATAGGCCCTAACACTAGTCTCTCGGAAGAACCATGGTTGACTTGGAGAGCAAAACCTGGAACTTCTAAAGTTTCATTTTGCCTTGTGGAGAAGTTTTATCATCTCCTAAATCCAGAACTGCACTGCTTTAGATCACAAGATGTCGGAAGAACCATGGTTGACTTGGAGAGCAAAACCTGGAACTTCTAAAGTTTCATTTTGCCTTGTGGAAGGTTTTTTTTTTGTTTTTTAGGGGTTGGTTTGGGGTTTTTTTTGACTTAGAATTGCTCTTCTGCCCTCTTGCAAGCATCAAAGGTTGAGCTTTCAGAGCAGAGTTCAGGATATCCCTCTATAGTTAAGCATTTGCCAATGTTTAAAAATCTCGTATTTATAAAGGGTAAGGAGAACTCATGTTTGGAGTTACAGAAAGTGCTTAAAAGCAGTTAAAAAAGGTTTCAGTAAACTGTGCAGTTGTAGCCTTCATGTTGCTACCACACACCATTAAACAGTGTGGATAGCCACAAGCCTGGCTCTTGCTATGATGAAGTACTTTTAAAATGAGTATGACAACACTTGCTAGGGACCTTCCAGCTTGATTACTGTGAAGATACAACTGAGCAAGACATTTTTCTTTCACATACAGTACGCCATCCATGCTTGATGGCCCAGCTCTTGGCACTGAATTCCCCAGCACCAACAGCAGGACATAACTTTTTCCATCTGGATTGTGGTTCTTTGGTCTCATTTAACGTGTCATATATGTTCATTCCAAATGAAGTATTGCAGAATGAGCTGCATGCTGACTGGGTACCAGCGAAGTTGGAACAAAATCACCACTGACATTTTTAGTTTCATTTTAGAGGAAAAGATCATCAGAGGGAACATGCTTTTGGCCACCTTGATGCTGATGTGTAAAAGGAACAGCTGGACTGCTGGGGAGCTGAGTGGAAGTTGAAATCTGACAATAGCAAATGTAAGGCTGCTGCATAAGCAAAAATGAATCCTATTTGATATTGAAATATTTTGGGTTTCAAGAACTCTGGTAGCAGAAACAATAGCTACTGAAACATTTAATATAGCATGGGCTTTAACAACTGCAACCCACAAAAGAGTAGTAGTCACCTGTGGTTCCTAGCTGGCATTTTCCAGCAACTTTAGGTTTGGTCTAAAAATAGTTGCCAATCCTTGGTTGCAGCCTGCCACCAGACTGCGGGAGAAAAGCAAGGAACTGCTTTCCCTCACCCTTCAGGTTACAACCAGCAAGTTACCCAATCTATGCTTCAGTGCATCTTTTGTCCGTGACCAGTGCTAATGGGTGCTGCCTGGTTCTCTGTCCAACTTAAAGTGGAAAAACTCCCACAAGTTACCATCGTCAGTTAAATCCACCTGTAAGAATGCCAGAGGCCAGGAGCAGCTGCTGCTAAATCAGGATTAAACTACTTCAGTAAAGCAGAGAGGTGTTACATGACTTGCAAGGCCTCACCTGAAGAGGCAGGTGGGCCTGTGCTCACCTCACAATAATTAGCAAACCAACTTCAAATGACCAAAATGAAGTTGTTGCTCTTCAGGCTCGGTGCTCTAGCTGTGTGACCTGGCATACGTACACCTGGGAGAGGAAGCTCTCGTACAGGTTCCAGCAACGCAGGAGGAGGGCAGCGGCTTGCCTGTCACAACACTGTAAGGGGTTACGGGCTCTGCCCTGAAGCGACTGGCAGCCAACACGCGCTCGTACCCTGCAAGGCAATAAACCAAAAATACGTAAGGTGATGTGCATCATTAGCAAACGTGGTCTAAAACCAGTTTGTATTTGGGCTTGGGCAGCCGCAGGTACGCAGTCAATACACAACAGAGACTTGGTTTGTTAGTAAAACGTAATTTAGTTACATGTAGCCCTTGATCTACCATCTTGAGCTCAATACCCTGACTTGGTCCTTCATTACAGCATGTGAATGACTTTCACAACAACAAGGTCTAAGGATCAAGGAGGTTTACTTTATTACTATAAATCGGTTTCTGTTCTTGTACTTCACATATAAATATCTTGATGACAACAAAAAAGGCACACCTATGAAGACATCATGCACCTTGTCTGTGTCTATTTTTATTTTATTACAAGAACTATCACTCTCCACTAAAAATAAAAGCCTAGAACTGGTTGTATGACAGATACCTCTCTGTATTGACAAAATACTCAGAACAGTTGGTAAAAATTTACATTTCTACAAATTCTAAAAATGACACTGTGTATCTAAATGGCAAGTTCCACTCTGCCTGCGGCAAAAGGACAGTTTAAAAAGAAGGTGGTTTGGCTCATCGGATTCAAGAAGTTCAAGCACCGCTTATAGTTTCATTCCAAAACTTACTAACTTAAACCAGTAAGTTTTCAGTTGACATCAACAGCCTATTTCATATGCAGAAAGCACTCGCTGCTTCCTGTTTCTGCTAGTTTTCCATTGCCATCCTGAAGAGGTGCATGTTCGTATTTCAATGAAAATACAAAAAATTTTTTACAAATACATATTTCCTTTTAAAAGTACTTGTCCCATAATACCTCTAGATTCCCATTTAAGCCCATTCCCCATTCCCCCAAAAGTAAAATAATTCTTTCTTTAGTGTAATATACTTAACTAGAGCTAAAATGGCAGGCTTATCAGCTTTGTCACTGCACTCACAGTTTTTGAAGAGATGGAGCTGTTACGGTCTTTTTAAAACACGTAGATGAAGAAAAATGTATACTTTACATGAACGAGGTAAGGTTTCATACATTCAGTGGTGTAAATAAATACCAGCAGAGTTTTATAGGAACATGAGTGTAAGTTTCAGGGTTTTATTATCAAAGTTCTGTAAAACAATTTCAGAAACTGTACATCAACATGGCACAGACTGTAGCCTACTTTTGTCTTTTTACCTGCACAAAAGTAAAAGCTCTTGAACTTCTGTAACTAAGAAAACAGCTTGCCTAACTACTTTGCATATAACATGGAATCACTGTGTGCATAAGATTACTACTGCAGTGACAGTAAACACAAATTTATTAGTTTATACAACTTGAGATCAAGTAAAAAGTACATTATCAAGTAGACTTGCTTTTAAAAGCATACGAAGGTAAATTTTAAAATGCACTACCTTTTTGCAATGTGTTTAACTCATTAACAAATAAAACGACCTGGATTATGAAAACTGCACAAATCAACCTTTAATCACTGGGCACCGATTAAGCAGAGACTTTCACTTCCCAAGGCTCAGGAAGAAAAGTTAAGAACCATTACAACTCGCCTGAGATGGATTTGAACTGACAGATTAAAAAAAGCCCTCAAAAAGGTCAGTGCATTTTAACTTTGTCAAAGCCAAACAAAACCCACCAGGAAAAACAAAACAAAACAAACCAACCCCAGCCACATGGCTTAAAAAACAAAAACAAAAAACTATCTATAGCAGAATGCTTATTTCCAGATGTACTGTCAATTTTTTTTGTGTAGTCACACTTAAGACCCTTAAGTAGATCCGCCATATGTTGTAGGACTTTAGAACATTTAGGATGTTTCTGCCACAATCAACATGCAGTCAGTGCATTCCCTATACTGCTCTATTACTGCAATGAATCAAATTCTAGAAACACTATCATAAGTGAGCTGATTTACTAAAGGAGATCATACAACAAACAGTCCATGCCTGCTGTAGATGCATGCAGCTTTTTACTTTTGCTTGAAGCATCACCAAGTTAGTAAAAATTGCTTGGCTACGCAATCCCTTTCGGCCGTAACAAGAATGGTTACCTTCCTATAAAGCTTTTGATGTGAGTTAGTATCAGGAGATTTACAAACCATGTATAGCTTAGAGCTGTATACATCTAGATTTATGATTAACAAGTACAGCATAAAAGAATCACACAGGAATGACACTGATGCACGTCTGCAGCTGTGTTCACTGCAAAGGCAAAATTCAGTCACTCATATCCATGTCCTCTTCATGATGATCATCCCCATTCACTTTGGATTCCCTTGCTGAATCTCCACTTCCTTTATCAGCGGCAGACTCCTTTACTTTAGGGGAGGAAGAATCTGCCATTTTCTTTTCTTCCTTTTTCTCCTTCTCACTGTCATATCCTTGTTCTTCTTCATCATAATCCCTTGTGACCTGCTTTGCCGAGATAAAAAAAAAAAGAGTAAAACTTGCTTTCAAAGCCCCTGTTGGCTTAAGGTTAATACTACAGTACAGGCAGGGAAGTTAAACAGGTTTTTAAACATACTTTCACATCTTTATCACTCTCGGATTTTCGTTCTCGATCCTTCTCTTTGTCTTTGCTTTTTTTTTTCTTGCTTGTTGACCGCTCCCTCTCATCTCTACTTCTCTCCTTGTCTTTATCCTTCTTTTTTTCCTTTTTATGTCTACAATGATAAAATATGTAGAAGAATGAAAACCACAATCACACCATTCCATAACTAGAACACAGACCATGTCCAGACTGTTACCCATAGTTCATTACAGATCTAAAGGGAGAAACAGCAGTGTGCAACTAAGATACACCATTCGTTTTCAGAAAATAACCAAACATTCTGATTTCTTAGCTCTGGATCAAACACAACCACCACAAAGTGAAGTCTAAGAAACGCCATGTTAAGACCAGCAACACTACAGCATTTTATGGAGCACCTCAAGTTCCCCTTTCAGGGAGAGAGGATCACAAAATCGCCAGGCCCACGCAAAAGTCAGTTGACTCCTATGGTACAGAGCCAAACGGGCTGGGAACTCTGGGTGTCTCCTACTCCTCACCCTGGAATACCTCACGTTTGGAGTTCTTGGGCACTAACAGAGAAGCTCTGTGCTTGAAGCCGATTAAGTTATGATAAAAGCGGTAGCGGGCAGCAGAGATCCACTCTCTCTCTCTCTCTCTCTTAAGAACTCAACCTATGGGCTAGGTATAAGGAACAAGCCAAAACACACCATCTTCAAAATAACCCCGCTGTGATCTTTGCTACATCTTGGGAATTTTCCACCCAGACACCGTTTTTTTTTTTTGGCCAAGAGGCTCACTGACCTTCTTGGAGATGGGGACCGGGACATTTTCCTTTTAGGAGACCTGGGTTTTTTAGGTGACCGTGTTCCACTCCTGCTTCTTCTACGTCGTCTTTCTCTGCAGGAAACAGAGATCAAAGCTTTTTTTTTTTTCCCCCAAAGGTTCAAATATATCTCTGGCTCCAAAACCAGCACTGCTCAAAAGGTAGTAAATATTTACTATTAGCAGTACTGCAAAGCCCACAGAGTTGCTGATCAGCAGAGTAAGTTGTTTCCTGTTCTACCTCCACCTTCATGAACAAATCGCTAGCTTCGACCATATTAGGGATAGTGACTCTTTTTGCAAATAGAAATAAAACAGTTTGTTCTTGTTAATATTGCAAGTTAATTTTGGAAGTTTTTTAAAAATGAATGGCACACATTTTGCATGTATTTATTCCATAAATTAGGAAAGAGTTTAACAGTGACCTGAAAGCATCATACTCTCTTTGATATAGAGCAAGTAGAAACTATTCTAAGCCCAAACAATACCTCCAGAAAATTGCAGTATCAGGGGAAAAAATAAAGCATCTTATAGACACGGGAAGAGAGAGTATACATGCATTTGTGCATATACCAAGTATATCCACAACAGAATCATCATCATTTATTACTCATCATCATATCATCTTACTACACACAAGAATGTTCCTTCCATTAAAGTGGATAAAGCATGCTGGAAATAGAGACCAAGGAAAACTTTCGTGTTACTGTACCTGCTTGTGCTTCTTGATCGTCTAGTTGTGCTGTAGCTTTTCGGGGGAGTTTTAGAACGTTTCTTTTCTTTCTCTTCCTTCTTTTTATCCCTTTTAGTAAAATAAGATTTTAAGTTTAAGTCATTTTCAAACTATTCAAGTAGCATTCACTACTTTTGCTATGTAGGAAAATGAATGAAGACATGATAACTACATTGGATAGCATATACTGTTTAGTATTTCTGGGGCCAGTAATACTGTATTAACGGAAACGAAGATTAAAATTATCTTCAGAAAAATAAAAGAACAGCTCTTTTATAGCTTCTGTGTACAAAGAGCACAAAATCTGCAAGTCTAGATGCTCACATTTCCTGTTTTCCAAAGACAGCTACTGAGTGATTCAGCTAACGCCTGCTGCATCTGTTGACTCTTAGGAAAAGCATGTTACATGTTTTTATGTAACTAACTGTGCACATGTATAGGGCAAGTGTAATGTAAGACGTTACAAAAGACCCTGCCTTTAAAAAGAGCCACTAGTTCATTTTGCCCTAGGTTTTTCATTTGTTTGTGAGTTTGGGGTTTTTTTTTTAATTAAGCATCAAAATTTAGTAATTTAATTTATAGCAAACAGAATAGATTTACTGAAGCAACTACCTGGTTTTGGACGTGCTCCTAGACCTTCTGCTTCTCTCTCTGGAATGAGATCTTCTTCGCCTTGGACTTTTAGATCGCCTCCTGCTTCTTGATTTTGAATGGGACCTTCTCCTTGATCTGCTTCTTGACCGTCTACAAGCAACACATTGTACATGGGAATTAAATATATGAAATTTTGATATACTATTCAGAATCCATCTGCTCAGTGCTAACAGTATTGTAATGCACAATGATATAGAAAAAAGAATATAGAAAACAGCAATGGAGTCACACTGAGCCTGCGAAGGAAATGGAAAAAAGAAGTGCACAAATGCTAAATGTCAAAGAATAGTGACGCTTCGATCAGCTCTCTTATTACTCTCCTTGTAAGAAAACATCAGTCCTATTGTAGAGGAAAACTGGTAAGTCATGTTGAAATGTGAAGAAATTTTTAGAACACTAAACTGAATGCAAGCCAATTACTGAATATGCAAAGAGCAAAAAAGTACAAATGGGAAGGCCATAGTTAAAATGGCTTTGCACAGACCACTGGCATGCACTGTCTAACTGGAGTTGACAAGGCAACAGCATAAATGAACCATATGTGTTTCTGTTTGGGTAGGACAATATTAAGATCTCTAGTCAGGATACCTGAACAGACCTGACCTCCAAGTAAATCATAACCTAGAAAACGCTGGAAAGATTTTTGTCCCAGATAATTCCACTAACTGAATTTGCTGCACATACTAGAAACAAACAGTCCAATAGACAAACATCTATGTACATAAATAACAATGCTCAGAGAACCTAGTACGTGGTTTTAAGACAAATTACAATTACCACATGAGCACACTGGGAAGAGACTGAAGAAAGAACAGAGGTTTAAGGAACTCTTGTAAAATGGATAGCCTACAATGGCTTAGGTGTTCATAGTAGTGAGGGCTGTGTAAAACCAAGGCCCTGTGCTAAGGTGTTTCTTATCTGACACAAGAAACAAGTTATTGTTAAATAAAATCAGAGTCCAAACACTGCTAGGACTACGTGTCCTGAAGTTCGTTCTGCAGCAGTTTAAGGTATTTTTGAGGTATTTTTTTGCTATCATTTCTCTCCCACCCTTTCTACAAAAACAGAGGTAGGCCTCCATCTCACACTACAGTCTAGCCAAATCACAGCCTCAGCTTTCTTCAGACCATTTCCGTTCTTCCACCTGTCAGCCTCCATGAGTGAAGTGTCACTTCCAAGAAGTATTTTTGAAGGAATTGTTTCAGCCAGGTGTTTTTTTTTTAAAAGCAAATAAGATATCTACCTGTGTCTAGATGAAGAAGGTGTCCTCCTCCTCCTTGAGCGTGACCTTGACCTTGAATGCCTTCGTTTTTCATCTTTTTTGTCTGGAGTTAAAAAGAAAAAGCACAGTAAAAAACCCAATGTTATTTTAGTATTCAAAAAGGTTTTATAAAGGAAAGGAAGTTGAGCTTCACACTATAGATATAAACAAGATAAAGAAAACCTAAGGAATATTTTGACATTTGAAATTAAGGCTCATCTATTCTTTTCCTCAAAAGATGACACAAAGAATGAATACAAGACAAAGACATCTATGTGACATAAAACCAACATAAAGTTTTATGCAAAACTGAAGAAGTCAAAATTCAGAAAATGTTTAATTTAAGTCAGTTAAAAGATAATAGCTGCAGGGGAATGGAAAGTTTTGTTAAAATCTCAGAATCTCTGCCATTTTGTGAAGGGCTAAAGAATCTCTCAAATTATTGTTTTGAATTTCCCACAAAAAGCCTCAAGCAAAACAATCAGCACATTCTTCTGGTATAATAAAAGAACAGGAGCTCTGTTCTTTCCTGAAAATGATCAAGAGGCTGCAAAACTGTATTTTCAGTGTTCCAAGTTACTGCTTCTCAGATTTAGTGGATCTGACATTTGTAGATGAACTGCTGCATCTTGTTCTAAAATAGCATCTACTGAAATAAGCTACAAAAAAAAAAGAATTATTTACAAACTTCCACAGATTAGGAATTAAAAGAAAGGAAATCATCCCCAAGAACGAACATCACTAGGATGTCAAGTGGTTAAGCCACTTGCTGTTTCCAATGAAATCTGAGAGATGGCAGTATGAACTTGAATCACGGGAAGCTCAATCATTTTGCAATCTTCAAATCAAGTGAATTTTGGGAAAAGCAAGAGATGATTAATTCCCTGCATCATTCTGCAGGACACATGCAGCATTCACACTCTAGGACAATTAAAAACCTGTCAACTATAAACTAAGTCACTACTGAACATGAAAGCATTAAGCCAACATTTTGCAGACCATTAGCTTTTATCATATACTACGTCAAAACTCCACCTTGAGTTGAATGAGGTATTCTACGATTTAAAATTACCTGGCTCTATAGCAGCAGAAATTAATGACTGTGCTTCTCGTACTCTTTTCATAGCTTCTTCTATTTCTTTACTGGAGGTATCTGATTTCAGACTTGGTGAAACAAGACCTGCAGCTACATGGTTCAACCTGGTAAATAAAAAAGAATTTTAGAAATTCAGTATTGAGGAATCCAAGAAATATATGCCTCCATTGTCAGTTTGCAGCCTATTCAAAACAATTGATCTAAGTGAATCAGAATCTGCCTCCATTTTGTCACCATTCAGATAACAGAGTAGTAAGTCTAAGATGTGATATCTGTGCTGAAAACAGTGGCACAAGATACTAGCACATTCGGCTCTTACAATTCCAGTAAACTGTAAATAGCAGGAAAGTTTGTATTGTCTTGCACAGGTATGTTTCTAATGACACTTTTCAGAACATTTTTGTACAACACAATTTCAATTCTCATCACCTGAAAAGAGCAGCTCCACAGGAAACAGTATATTACACAGCAGAAAGTCAGTTTCCATTTTTATAAGCCATACTGAGAAGCCTAACAGTGATGAAATTTAAAGTTCAGAAGATGTGTTCAACAAGATGGCTTTGAAGCCAACCAGGTATACCCAATATACCTGACTGATGTTTATCTAATGCATTATTTTGGATAACTATTTTGTTCAATCAGTTATGCATTCCCTGCTTACAGAAATGTCAATTTAAAACAGAGAATAATATGCCAGAACAGTATTAAAAATGAAGACAGATCACATATATAGCTTTACCCCTGGTATAGATCAGATGGCTCTGACAATTTAAAAACACTGGAACAGCCAAACAGGGTTAAGTGAAGTCTATTTAGCTAATAGAGCAGCAGGGCAAGGACACATTGATATGCTTTCCCAAAGCTGAGAGTTGAAAGAATTCTCTCCAAAGCTTCCTGAAATTTGCAGTACAAGGGCTTTCTGAGGCAGATGTGGTTTCTTTGCATTTAGTACACTTTTAATCTACTAATTTGTCTAATAGCTTTTTTCAATGGCACACTAATGCATTAAGTGCTACAATCCTCTACTTGGCTGTCCCCATGCCATACTATTTTGAACAAAATTATCCTTTTTCTGAATACTGAAATAAAAATTAGCAAATACTTGTGCTTACTGTTATTTGCACTCTTTTTCTACAAAGTAATAAGACATGCTGTCTTTTGTTATCTTCTGACAGCTGTAACATTATACATAGACTCTTCTACTATTGTCTTTTACAACAGTTGCTGGTCCCTGCTCATTCTCAACCCTAGTCCTTTCATTTCAACCTTGCAGGACGTAGGGTGCTAGCTGCACCTTTACATTACAGACGCAGAAGTGACAAAAATGACATAAGAACAACTGAATTTCTGTCTCTAGCAAAATGAAATCCCAGAGATTAGTTGGTGTTATTCCGTAGACGCAAGGATGAATAACCTTCATTTCCTCCCCCTCTTCTCTCTACCACAGAAAAGTGAGTCTGCACAAGACCCCCAAGACACTACTTTTCTCCAACGTTAATCAGATTTAGATCCAGCAGGACAAAGACTGGATACTGAATCACAACAGATATTCCCAAGATCATTGCAATACAAATATTTGTAAACACTGATGCTTACTTTGGATCCACTGTGCTCATAAGTTTTAGTAGTTGATCTGCTGCAAGAGACTGTGAGGGGGGAAAAAAAAAAATTAAAACCATGTTGGAAGATGTGTACGCTTAAGAGGATTATCTTCCCTGAATGTACCCCCAGCAGTGGCTAAAGCAAAAAGTCTCTACAGATGAAAAAAACCAAAACAAACCACACCCCAAACAAGTTACAGACGAAAAGGCATATTGTTCTGTTTTAAAACTTGTGCATGGTGGTGAGGGTGTGAACATCACATTTCAGTGGTGCTTAGGTACTTTTTTATCCGTAGCAGCCAAACATAGGCCCTTTCCTGGACAGAATCAAAGCACTTTAAAATAAAAATACACTTCTGGTATTTACAGGTTATTTCTCTGTTACTTCAAGAGAATAGAGACCTCATTAGAGAACTAAGTTGCCTGTCCACAGGAAGTCCTCAACGTCAATTTATGAACAACAAGCAAAAGCTTCTTTATTCTAAAAATTCCATGAAAAAATGTATTTTACAGCTCTTAGGAAAATCCAGATATTATTACAATTGGTCATTTCCTGTACCAGTGGTGTATTAACAACAAAATGTTTAGTCCCCACTGATTTTCTTTACACAGAGGCAGCCACGTGCTGAACCCAGTTTGTTACAACCAGCTGGTTTAATGGACAAAGGAAACAATCCTTCATCATACCAAATTTATATTTTTCTAATATGCATTTAGAATGCTTATTTTTTCATTTGTTATCTCATTATCACCATTATTTGCTTATTACTACACATGGCATGCATGAAGAGAACGCTAAATGATGGATTTCTTAGTAATGCATTAAATTATTACTACTTCTTGTACCGGTAAAATATGTTCTCTGTACAGTATTTGGTTCTTATATCTTAAATATTAACTCAATACCCTACTCACTACTACTTAGTACTTAAAGTCTTTTTTTATGCAGTTTTTAAAAGACTATAGTCTAACAAAGTCTCCTCAGTATTTTCTACGCCTACAAAATTAAAAAGTCAAACAATTTTTTTAGTCTAAGTACAAGACAGGTTTATAGCTTGATAGTAACACATATTTGAAATATTTCATTACTAGTCCCAAATTATTTTTCAGGTCCTTCCAGCATTTAATTTGATACTCCTACAGATACTATTTATTCCAAACAGGTGCTCAGAAAAATCAATTACTGGATTTTTCTCAGTGGCTGTTAAGCTGATATAAATGAAAATTACTTTTAAAACAGAAAAGAGGGTAGCAAAAGAGAAGTGTTCATATATAAACCTGCTACGCTAAGAAACAAAGACTACATTCTGTAACAATTCTAAGAAGTTTAAAGAGCCAGCAGCCTGTGCAGACTACACTGAGCCAAGCCTTTAATAAAAAGTAGTATTTTGTTAACACTTCTTCAAACCTAAGTATAGTATTTCCAGATCTTCAGCTTGTTATTTAATATACTGGTGAACACTAAGACCATCACGTATGCTAGTCAAACTACGTATGTGCTAGGGACAATAAAGAAAATTTTAGAATGTGTGACATACCTGAGAGTTTAAGTTTGCTCCAGGAAGCCCAAGAGCAGCTAGGGCAGGATCAAGAGCAGGAGCTCCTAAAGCAGCTAAAGGAACAGCACCAATCTGTAACAAAGACAGCAATTAGACAAAACCATATTCAATTGATAAAAAAAGCTGTTAGATCAAGATTCCCAAGCTTTAGACATGTGGACAATTGAACTGGGTTTTACTTGGGGCTTCTAGCTACAGGAAACATTATACTAAGGTCAGTGAGAGTATTTCAGTTTTCTTCATTCAGGTATTCCAACGCTTAGTATATGAAAGATTTTTTTCATCTAAAATTTTATTCTAAGATGAAATTCTGTTTCCTCTGCATCCCAAGAGGGGGGGGGAAGTAAAAAAGTAAAGCATTCCACTACACTCTAGAAATAGTTTAAAATTAAATTCTTTTCCAGTATTAAAATGAAAATTCATTGTAAGTTTCTGAGCCAACTACCACATATCTAAATCAATTCAGGATTGAAATTAACATGTTTTACGTTAAAAGACAATATAATATTATTACATCTCTGCAAATCTCTCAAATTTGGTTAAAACTGGCAAATGGGTTGAAAAGCTACTGGAAGAATAAGTATATGACAGCATAGGTCTGAATTCCTTAAATTAATCTCGAAGCCTCATAAAAGAACCTAATTTTTTGGCCATTTAAAGTGAGATGATCAAAACATACACTGAAACAGAACACACGCTGTGCTAAAAGGCATGTTAATCAAAAGCTGTGCTGTTGGTATGAGGTCTTGTTCTCCCTTCCTTCCTTCTCACTGCCTCTTTTCTGACTGCTCTGGCACTTGAGACTCATTTGTCAACCAATTCAACCCACTGAGCCATCAGAGAACTTATTTTTGTGTTGTCTCCATCAAGCTAACACAATAGTTCACAAAAGGATCTGACAAACTCCAGAGCCAGCATAAAAGCAGCAGCAAGAGCATGTAGTCAAGAGCAAGTGAGCAGAACCTTCCACTTTTTGACAACGAGTTTTTCAGTTAGCGGATCTCTTGAAACTGTATAGGTTTCTCCCTGCAGTCTCAAAAGAAAAAGCCACACTCCCACACACTGATTTTGTGAACATAAACTACAGCTCTAATTTGTTGTTACTGAGTTAGATGCCCAACTCCCAGTAACAGTCAAAAGGAGCTACATAACAAGCTTTCAAGATGTGTTTGAAAAAAAATGACCATCCACCATAATCTTCCATAAAATGGAGGTGTTAAATAAATTCTACCATTAAGTAGATTGGGAGTAGGCTGGGATTCAGGGTGACAGAACTAAAATTAAGGTGGTTCAACAACCATTTTCAGGAATTTATATACATACAGTTTTTGGTGAAAGAAATCTTTAAGATGGTATTTGTTTCTTCCATCCCTTTCCTCGAGTTTCAAAGTTAAACTTTAGACTTTTCCCTCTACATACGGTTAAAGAGACCTTCTGAACAACTCAATGGCAAGTATGTCTTTCATGAAATCAGAAATCGTAACAGCAGCTACTCAAAGAAGAGCTAAGCACAAGCTGAAGAAGTAGATTTGAGAACTGCAGAATTAATGAAGCTTTGTTCTTATTAATTTGCCTCTTGCACTTTGATTCTCTGTCCTCTAAAAGATACGTGCTTTGACCGAAACTTTTCCCACAGTGTTATTCTTACTGTTCATCTTCCACATGAATTCCTGTATATTTAGATAACGAGCAAATACAGACTACAATTTTTTCCCCTCAGTTGGAGTATTAAGGGAAGGTATCTCCACAGCATGTCAACTCCTTGAACTTCACGAATTTAAAATCTACGAGATCTCTACTGCTTGTCAAATCTGTCAGTAAGCGTACAATGGATAAAAGAGGGATGAGAGAGAGAGATAAACACAGGGCCCCTGAGATACCAGAAGCATCATATTAGGGAAATAAAAGTATCCCATCTAGCAACTTATCACTGTTTTGCCAGAATTCATATCAGATAGCTGTAACAATATATAAGCTAAAACATTCTAGGAATCAGCATTAGCACATCAGTCTATTTGTCCTAAAAAAACCAACAGAAAGTAAGTCACAATCTAACAGAATACATCTAATCGTTTCCCTTGACTTCAGTCTAACCGGACAGCCTACCTGAGAAAGTGGATTGGGAGTAGGCAGGAGTCCACCTCCAGGCAGCAGACCTGCCACAGCATTAGCTGGTGCCAAGAGAGACAAAGCCTTAGTCTCATCAGGAATAACTCCTGCAGAGAAATAGCCTTGCATTAGAATGCATTCCATTTCAAAGGCAGAAAATACACAAATACACCCAGAAAATGTCTCCCTGATACACCACCTGAGTTTGTTGAAAGTACTTATGTTGGCTAAAATACAAAGCTTGATGTCTATTAATATTTATCATTAATTTTTTTGTCAGAATGAAACTTCAATGTGTGAAAATTTGACTGTTCCTTTTTCTCTACAAATGGTTAAGTTTCTAGAGCAAAAAAATAGCACAATACACACTACTTTTTTGTTAACACTGCCAAGATTTCATCACCTGTACTCGATTTTTAAGTCATGAACCAAACGTAAGCAAGCACAGTCGGTTCTCCAGGGGTGTGCTCTCAACTTTCAAAAGCTGTTTTATGAACAACGACTCGTGTCGGCTGCTTCACTATAAAGCACACAGAAAAATCAAGATACACAAGACAAAAAAAGTTTGATTTAGGGGTTAATAATATGGTACAGTTCACTATGTTTTCTTTTACACCTACCATATAAATTTTGTAAAACTTAAGAGAAGGTATGGAAATATTTTTTGTTGATTCAAGCGTAGGGCTTTTGCTGACTTGTCAAATGAAAATGAAAGTCTCTGCAGATCTTCAAATACACGCTGTGTATGTGTGTCTGTGGGTGGATGGGTGCATACATACAGTATATTGTGGCACATTCCTTACCTGTGCAGTAAAATGCATTTGTTCCAATATGTGCCATGCTTATTGTACCAAGAATGCTGCTACATACTGCCATTTCAGAAGAAACTTCTGGCCCAAAATCTTGCAGCCAACTAAGACAAGTGTCTTATTTTACTGCCTGCTCTGCACATATAATTTTAAGGGTCCTACTATGAAACAAGTAATTATGTAGGTATTTTTATTCTATCCAACAGCAAAAGCCCTATACAGATGGATTAATTTGTTAATGTGCCCAAGCCCCCAAAATGAGAGTTCAATAAAACAATTTTACTATATATTTGCAAATACCAGTAGTGTTTCTGTAATACATATTAAGAAACTGCATCTCATCATAAAACATACAATATGTACAGGGCACTTAAGAGAAACTGGATAAGCTGCAGAAGAAAACTGTTGGGTGGTATTTTCAGCAGGGCCTGGTATATAGTTCAGGCTGAACCAGGGAAAAGAACTGTAAAACACAACAACAAAAAAGAAAAACCACTGTTAAATAAAGGTAATGGTTCCTTCCACCTATACTGAGAAGTGCCGATAATATAAACAAATGTATAATACACAGCACTGTTATCTTGCTTGTGTCATTGAGCTGTCATCAATTTAGATACCAAAAGTTATGGAGGGAGAGGGGGGAAAAAGGTCATTTAGATAAAGGGCATTAATGCATAAATATATTAACATACCTACAGAGAGATTATGGGGTAATTTTGCATGCAAAATTATGTCTCAGAGGATATTTATAAATTATATCTAAACATTTCAAATTAGTGCAACTACAACATTTCTGGCATCTAAATACAAATCCTCAGACTTATCTTGAGACACCTCATAGAAGATCTGCATCCATTAAAAAAAAATCATGCATCTGATCCTCTAATTGTTTTTTTAAAAAGTATTTAGAAATAAATAAACTACAATTTTAAAAAAAGCAATGAGGCCCCTCACCAGTTAATTTTCATGCTTCAAGAGTTTTTTTTACTGCTGCTTTGTTAGAACCATGAAATACTGCATGAATGTGTAGAAATGAAAGAAAAAGAAACAGACAAAAGAAACAAACATTAACCAAAGAACCTAAATAACCCCCCCAGCCATCTTTAATCTTAGAGTTCCTTCCAAATCTAGGAATATCACAGTGAAAATTACAAATACTAAACCTTACCGTAGACTTTGTGTATAGTTCTATAACACAAAGCAACAGCCAACACCAAAATGTCTGTGTATGCTAAAACTGGAGTGCGCTTGTGATATAGGGGATAATTATTGCACTAAACAGATAATAAACATTTACTTTAGTGACAGGCAATATTAATACAGAATTATCACAATAGAAAATAAAAGATAAAAGGGCCCAGTTCAGCACAGTAGTTAAGCATATGCCTGGCTTTAAGCACATGAGCAATTTCACTATGGTTTTAAGAATCTTGCTGTATCGTGCTTAAATAGCTTGTTGAATTGGGACCCTGGCAGTATGCATTTGCAGGGAAAACTATACTCCAGTACAAGGAGAAAAACATACGATTACAAAACCAGGGGCGTAACTTTATTGGCTGAACATATCTTGTGATACGCCACATCATTATGCCAAAAACATCAACATTCTGAACCACTAGACCACCACAAGAAACAGCCCATGAGGAACGCCTTGATTTAATCAGGCCCATTACAATATTCTACTTTATTAATTTTATTTTCTTTACACAATCTGAGCCAAGACTACTGGGCAGATTTCTCTATGTGCCAGATTTATCCACCATCAAGCACAATGGACAAAGTCAGACTGACAAAGAGAAAAATGTTTTTACCCTTACTGGAAAAGTTAAACACTAACATTCCTCACCATGGGCCTTGGAGAATATTTCAGTACTAACAGTTGCTATATCATGCTTTAATACAAAGACGAGGACAAGATGCCTTTCAACTATGCTGTTATACCTAAACTAGCGAAAGCAGAAGCAGTAACTCAATGGCAATTTCAGAATCTGTTCTGTACTCTCAAAAAGCAGCACGTCTCAATCAAAGGTCATGCTGCAGACTCCTATGTTCCAGAAATTAAGTTTTCATATCTTGTAAGTTTAAGGAATACAAAGATAAGACAGCTCCCCAGGCCTCAAAAGACAGCCTACAGCATTACAATGTCTTGATTATAGGTCTGAACCCAGGCCATGTACCAAATTTATTACTGTAGTATGACTTAATCTGCAGAGATTTTATTTAATGCAAGCGATCTGGGAAAATCCATTATTTCAGAAGTAAATCAAGAAACAGTACAATGGAAATCAATTACTTCTAAAGCAAGTCTAGAAGAGTTTAATAAGACTTCTGTAAGAAGAGGTGTCTTCTCAGCACTTTGTTTTTAAGGTAAGTTCCAAAAACCCTGCTCATTGCCTTTCAAATTACTGTAACACCCTAAAATGTAAAAATAAAAAGAAGAAGAGAAAATGTAGTTAACAAGTGGTTACACCAGGAAAACACTTGGGGACTTGAGTGCTTGCTGGCCTTTAGTTAATGTCTAGAATCCCCTGTAGCTGCAGAGGACCCACTGTTTTTCAGTCATCTGGAAGGGCTTTGCATTTGCCTTCTCCACTACAAAAATCACACACACAAATAACAGAGAGAAGAGTTTATTATTTAGTGAAATTCTATAAAATATATCAAGGATGAACAAGAAAACTTGGAATAAAAAACTAGTACCAGTGCCCATTTGGCACCTCTTGGAAGATGTCACTTTCGAATTAAACCATAATTATTCAAACCCTTGGTATACTGGACTTCACAATGAGAGTGAGTGCCTTTTCAGGGAAGTTCCCAAGTAAATGCAGTGGCAGCATATCTCAAAGAAATGTTCATCTGCTCTCCCATGCACCCTCAGGGAGGGAGAAACCATTCTCGTGAAGAGATTTACGCCTACATGAAAGTGGCAAACGCTTAATTATTAAGGCAAGATTTCCTTAAAATGTTGACCTGTTTGCATAAGTCCGTTAAGGAAAATGTCTCATTGAGACTGATAAAGAGCAAAATTTGCAAATAATTCTGCCTAAAATGTTAATATTCTAAACTTAAAGACACACAAAACCAGTACGAAGTAAACTTTTCCACTTTCGTTCAGTGTCACTAGATTAAAAAAATTCTTTAATCCATGGGCCAATGGCAATATACCAAGGGTTTCAAAATGTTAATATCTTATATGTTTGACATTTTACTAATCCTCATTTTTGTGAGAACTATACTGGAATAAAATGCCATCCTATGGTGGCTTCATAGGCCATTAAACAATTCACAAACCTTCTGCATATGGTACGACTATCAACGCTCTGTCAACGAATACAGTGTTTGTCAGATGCTGGGCCACAACTGCCGAGTCAGGATCATGGAACTTTACAAAACAGACACGCGATGAAACAGGCAAAGGAGAATCACTGAAAAAGAAAGAAATAAATTACTTAGATGGAAGCTAGTCTGACAGTATGAAACTTGTAACTTCTATTGTCTCTCCACTTTCACCAAACTAGGAAGTCATAGGGGACTACGGGGTACTTCTTTATGCAAGAACACGGTTTCAGGTTTTGTATCAAACATCACTTTGCATGACCACAGATACGACAACTGAATGAAGCCAATTCACTGTAAAATTGCAGAAATAGTTTTACTGCCTCATTTGCAACTGGACATTAACTCTATTATGCACAATATATCTATGACCAGCCACCTAAATGCAAATTAGTTTTCATGAACCTGTCTGTGAGAAGGGAAGGAGACGAAGAAAAACTTTGCTCAAGAAAGATAAAAAGTTACCTACTACGTATACCACCTAAGTTAACAAAACCAGTAGTTTTAAACTCTGCTTTACACCCCAAATTACTTATTAAGGTAAATTATGAAACGAAGAGGGTAATGATTAAGAGACCACTATGATTTTACTTATTAACACAATTTCATAAAAGCTTCTAGACCAAACTTCATCATGCTGCTTCTCACATATACAGAAACTGCCAAGTTAATTCTGAAGGGATGTACACTGCTAAACATGTGTCTCTCATTCAGCAGTAACAGAACTAAACACAAAGAAATTCAAGAAGCTCAGGCAGGCAACACTACAGTTGAAATCTCACTCATGGGTGAAAAGTTCCTAAACAACCGATCAGTAAACATGGACCCCTTTCCCAGATAGGTCTGTACCTACTCCACAGCTCAAAATGAGCGTCTGTCAGCAGAGCTGTATAAAAAATCCCAGATATGGAAAATCCAAAAAAGAATGTAGAAGTTTTGAGTCACTTGAAAAAAACCCAGAAATATCTACTTCCTACAACAATCAGAAAGAACTGTAGGCCATACAACTGTACCCCCCTCCTCTTCCCTGAAATAAAACAAAACCAAACCCCAAAAAACAGAGGCAGAATCAACCTGGTAAAGGACCAGAATGGGTTTCAAAAGTCCATAGATCCTGTGAATGGTGCAGATTTTGCTTTAATCAGACATATAAACTAAAAGACAGCAAGAAAAATTGTTATGCAGACACAACTGTGCAGCAGAGGAGTTAAAAGCTGCCTCCAGAAGGCACAGGGCAGGTACCAAAAGTAGTAGCAAGTCCTAAAATCCTAGTTCCTAAAAAAGGCCAGGATACATGTGCTGTTCAGTTCTGCCCTCAAGTACCAGAGGTACAAATTAGCCTAAAGAGGTAGCTCCGAAAAATATTCACTAATTCTTCATGACAAAGATCTACCTTTACTAACTAGATTCCCAGAAACAATTATAAGACTAGCTCTTCAAAATGCATCCCACTGCCAAAACAATTTTATCTGGGCCAAAGAATGTTGATCAAGTCTTCAAGCACCAAAAGCGCAGAGAGAGTTGTCAGAATTCAGGAGAAAGGAGAATGACTTCGACATCAACTAGAAAGACATCCAAGATCTATTTTTGTTAAGGCAAATGCCAAAAACAATCTAACCTTCACCACTGAGCACAGGCTCAGCCCAAAACGTGAGTTACACAAATGCAAGAACCGCCCTAAATGTCTATCAGATCACCCTTTAATATACTTTAAATTTAACCTGATCTTAAAAACTAGATTGGAGCCAGCATACTGCAGCTTTTAAAATACTAAAATTAGAAACATCCACTTCATCCAACATCTTGCAGATTTAATAAACTGGGTAGTAACATTGTAGCGATAAATGGCACAGAGACAGAAAAATTGAAACTGTTAGCTCTTTTGTATCTACGAATACACAGTAGCTTGCCAAAATGGCGCCTTTTCTTAACTATTTGCATAAAAACATAAAAACCAAAGAAGCATTAGCAGACAGTGTTTAACAAAATCGCAGTAGTAAAGTTTTAAAGAAAAGTAAATCAAGGAGTTATGGCATACCTGAATGGCACACTAATCTAAGTTCTAAAAAAATTAAACAATTTATTACATAAATGCAGTATAATATTTTCAAACATTCTTAAAATGTCTGTGATAACATGGGAACATGAAACAGAGTAGATACTGTTTATATACGTGAGTACCACTACATACTAAACTGTACAGCTAGCTGAATCTACAAAACCAACTGAAAATACGTAAGGCTGTGCTCATGCAGCATGACATTTAATATAAATCAGTGTATTTCATTTTTAAAAATGTGTTTCCAGTCACTCTAAAATCCAAGCTGTGGCTGAGTGAAATTCATCAAGAACAGAATGTTCTCAACAGTTACCAAAAAAAGGCCATCATTATTCTAATTCACCAGAAATCGAAAAATTTAGTAATTCTCTCTCAGACATCATGCCAATGAATGCTGAGACACATGACGATTTACTGTGGTTGGTGTCTGGACAACGTATCCATTCTGAAGTACAGTAGATTCTGAAATACAGCAGATAAACAGGGAAATCCAACCTTCATATCATAACCTCGAACTACTCACTCCACCAAAGTTCCCTCATATTGCAACCAGAATCTTAAATATTAAATCTGATTTTTTCAAGGGATATTTCTGCCACTTACATAAACATTATCACTGATGTAAAATCAGGCTAGAATCAGGCTGGAGTGAATAGATTGTCCATGCAAGAGATGTTCTTCAACACTACCACGTTCATTGGGTGGGAAGAAACAGAGTTCAAAGAAAAAAAACAACACCCAAAACCCCCAAAAAAGAACCAATGCATGTGCTTCACTTTGAAACAGAAGCTGTCATCCTTTTCTCAGCAGACCAGTAGCAATGGCAAGTAATGCTGGTGTTCTGGTAGAGTCCTTGTATAACTTTCATCGGCAGTTATTAGACAAGGCAAAAGGTCTTGCCAATTACTATGCCATCCAACATATGAAATTATTATTAAGTATGCTCCTAATTTTATCAAGCTTTAACTCTGTAGACTGTATTTTCCATCAGATGTGCTTTTGTTTTGGTAAAATTCTCTGTCCATAAAAATTTGACTGGATCATTCACATCTAAACAGCAAGACCAGAAAAACACATGGTTTCTCTATCAAATACCAGTGCATAAGACCTTTTATGTCCAAGTTTCAGAGTAGAAACTTAAGTTTTGATGGAAAGGCAGTTTTTCATATGCTAAACAGAATATGCTGAAATCAGCTTTTATATATTTATCTCTATATATATCTGTGCATACACACACACGCCTTTTAAAAAAAAAAAAAAAGAAAAAAAAGCACTCTCAGAAATCATTCCCTCCACTTGTCAGTTTTGCCTACCATGGAGGATGAAGCTATACAAAATACAATAAAGACAAGAACCAGGTAATGGAGTTGGGGAAAAGCAGAAGAAGGAGGGAAGAAAGGGGTTGGGGAGGAAAAATGGAAGAAGTCACACAGCTGGTTGGGGATTAAAGATGTAATATGAAGCTGAGGTATACATTAAATGTGTAAAAGCTGATTAAATAAACTGAGAGAAGGAGATGGATGAGGGGAGAGAAAGAGAAATGCAGAGAAGCTCAGGAACTTATATCTGATCTGAAAGCCCAGGAGAATAATGAACTTCTACAGGGGACAGCAGAATCAGAGTGACCCAGACAAAGATCAAATAAGGAGGTAGAGCAATGGAAATGGGGCTGGTTACTCAGAAATACTATATGCAAGAAAGAATCCCAGGATAATCTGGGACATAAAGAGATTCAGATTATGGAGAGAATTTACAGATTAGAATTTATATCCTGTACCCCCCAAAAATGGATGAACACAATGGGCAGGGAAAAGTCAGAACCTGAAGTTTAAAGGAGAAGGAACAGAAAAGGCTTTAGAAGCAACAGATAAAAGAACCTGCCACTATTGGAAAATACACCCCTCTTCGGTGTGAAATGGAATCTGAGACTCTAAAGCATCCTGAGATCAGATGCCTGAGCACCCCAGCAGAGACCCGCAGTGGGTCTAGAGGTGCCAGAGCCCTTGGCATCTCTGTATGGACAGCAACACAAAGGAAATGACACAAAACCTCCTTAAATGAGTAAGGTGAAAAATTAACCCCAGTCCTAAAAAGTGCCTGATCTATTATTAACTGCACAACCTTTATATACAGTTTTCAAAAAGGCTATTTTTCCACCAAGACATACATTCTAGAATGAAGATATATGATAATGTTCACTTCAACAGCTATTCAATATTTTCTACATCTTCTGCGCAAGGCCTATTTAGTTACACTGTATTTCCTGTTTCGTATTAATTTCTTCAGTAGCTTTTCTATAGTTTTAAGTTTTCCACAAATACTAAGAAATCTTCACAATATCGCTACAAGATGAAGAAGTGTTATCCTCCTCTTTCATTTAGGGCTTCGAAATACAAAAGAAATTCAGGCCAAATGTTTTAAGTAATTTTTGGCCATCCAGTTTGAGGTATCTGGCACCTGGGTTACTGGAGTTATTTGCATCTTGTTGCCTTTTCTCCCTCGGTGCATAGCCTTCACCGAAGCAGCTGTAAAGGCAGGCAACTCGATATTTTTCTATACCAACAAAACGACCCTGCTGAAGTGACAAGAACACCAGTGCCAGAACAAAGGAGGCAGGAGTCAGCAGTCAAATGCAGGAGCCCGGCCTTTTTGCAGAAACAACCTTACGCCAGGATACAAAGCAGTAAGTTTGCCCTAAAGGCTGGTATCTACTAGTATCTAACTAGTCTGAAACACTACCGACACAAGGGTACAACGCAGATCTCCCTGGAGCCACCTCTTGGCTTCCCACAGCCCAGCTCTACAATGTATCCATCACGGCGTACAACCCCAAGAGAGATCCAATGCTTGTTCTGAGTACGGTCCTGTGGGGCCAGTATTTCCCTAGACATTCATGCAAAGGAGCCAAATTAAGAACGTATAGACAGTCTGGGGTATGGTAAAGAGAGAGTTACTGGGTTGGGCTTTGGATTTGGGGATTTTTTGCAGAGCACTTCATTCTGATACCACAAAAGTAATCTTTTAACAGATTAGTTAACATGTATCTAAAACTACAAAGTCTCAGAACAGAATTCACCTATAACAACCTTCCTTAAAAATTGGACAGAAAATTAAAATACACAGCAGCACATCAAGTAGCTGCATCTGTTTAAAGGTGAGTTACTTTGCTGGCTGCCAAGCATTAATGGTTCTGCCATTTAAGTATAGTTATCCCAGCTATTAACAATGCAACTCTCATGTCTGGAACTGTCCCTCAATTTCAGTTATATACACATTCCATTTCCTTCTATACTTCAATTTCCGACATGAAATTGCCAAAATCCAATCCAAAATCAGAAACTGCAAGAACACCAGAAATACTGCTTCTGAATTTGCACGTTTAACCAGCTAGCAGGATGGGTGAATTTTCCTGGTTTTGTGCTAGCAGGGATTGAAGACTCAATGATGAAAAAAAGAATGCTTTGTGATAGTTTTTTTTTCCCTAAAATAAAACCATCCAAATAGTCTTGGGTATTAAAAATGATTTGACTGTGTTCTTGTTTGATTTTTCTCCAGTCAAACAATCCACAGCAAAAAGAAACCTTCTTACTTACATAATACATATGCAAAAGATCAACATATAATGACATTAGGTTCTGTAAAACAAATCCAACTGACACGGCCAAATCAATGTTATTGCCTAACTAACACAATAAATGCATATTATTTGTATATTAGCGATTAACTGCCCGTTTTGCACAGAATTCTTGGCAAGGAATGCATATTTATACCAAAATTTTAGTTTTATGGCCAGCCGTCCATAAACTGCCTACAGTCCTGGAGGCGAACCAAGCAGCAGACACAGCCCTGGAACAAACAGCTCCTAGAGAAAAACATGCATTTGACAGGAGGAATCCTGCGTGTGACCGCATGCCATAAATGACTGTCTTTTCCCCACATACGTGCACAACGTAATCACGTGAATAATTACCATTGTAATAAGCACGTAACTCTTAACGCAACGCTATCTGAGAAGAAAGAAGGCTGCAGAGGCACAGAAAGCAGCTCGCTCCGACTCGACTCGCTGAGATGGCCCCCAGCACACCCGCACGGTGCTGACCGACGCGGGCCACCGGCGATCTCGCCGCCTCGCCATCGGG
>NW_009232444.1:0-27313 GCF_000690835.1 Fulmarus glacialis
TCCTTCATTGCATTTAAAATCTACTAATTAAAAAAAAGCTGTACGTATATATATATTTTAGTACCTTAATTGCCTGTTTTGTCCAACAGAGTTTCTGTTTCTTCGGTTTGTAGAGCGAATGCACAATTCACTAATTCTTTCCCTCCTCATTAGCTTGTACAGCCCCTCATCCGTGGTGAAATTCACTCATATTTATTATGGCACCTTGCAGAAATCTAGGCAAGCTCCTCAAAAAGCTTTACAGTATCCCAGGATGGCAGGGCTGCCTGGGCTTCAGGGTTATGCCACAGTTCAGACTGCTGTTGATGTATCAACCAGAAATCTCGGCAAGCTCCTCAAAAAAGCCCTGCCCAGGATGGCAGGGCTGCCTGGGCTTCAGGGTTATGCCACAGTTCAGACTGCTGTTGATGTATCAACTCTTACAGAGTATCACAAAACTAGCTGGAGGTAGATGCAGAATAGATGTGCAGCAGGTTGTAAAGCTGGGCACAAAAAGGACAAAATGCCAAAAGGGTTGAAGTCGAGCAAAGGAGAAGGCAAGAAAGAAAAGATGCTCTTGAAAGGCTGCGTGGTTTTGCGCTGCCATGACAGAAAGTAGCTGAGAACGGTTACAGAGAAGTATTACTGTGCTCTTCGTGGAATGAAATAAATGGGAAAGTATTTCAAACAGGAGAAGTTAGGAGGAAGAATCAGGCAAAGTCGACTTTAATTCTTCATTTACTTAGAAAGTTAAGACTGTGGAGGTGTGACAAAACAGCAGTTAGGCAGCCTCTGGATACCACCGTGATGAATACAGTACAGCCAGACATGGTTCTGGTCTTGTAAAGCAAACCTGTGTGAAGTTGTTGGGACTAGCAGAGAAAACATGACTGTGGAAAGGAAAATTTAAAAGCTATTTTTGTGTTGATTTGAAATGAGAATCAGAAAACTCAAAAAGAACCATGAAACTGAAATCCCAAAAGATTTTATTCTGGAGGCATTGCAAGAGGACTTTACACCGTAGTAATGTGAAGTATCTGCTGACCGATGTGGAAACAACCTTGCAGGTCTGACCTCAATGGAAATACTCTATCAGAAAATCTCAAGCCCTCTCCAAACCCTCCTAACTCCCACCCTTTCAAGTCTGAGTCTGGATCTCGGTTCTTCTTCGTTTGCACTGGAATTACTAGAGATGTCAAGAGAGTTGCTCCTGGTTTAGTCCTGAGATCACAATCTCTCTAGAGGGATTTAGGAAGCCCATAAAATGAGGAATGACAGGAAATTAATCAGCAAGCGATTAAGCCCTGAATAAGCATGTCTCCTGAGGAGGGGTCAAGGCAAGGATAACTTTTAGCAGTATTTGCAGAAGGAATGATAAGCAGATTTCAGGATGAAGAAGCAGGGGGATGAAAAAGCCCAAGACTTCTCAACCCTCCTCACAAAATAAATGTCTGCATTAAAAAGACTGGAGTTCAAAAGTATTGGACAAAGAAAAACTTACCCAGAAGGAGCTTATCAGATTTTGAAGCATTCAGTGGTGAAAAGGGTTGAAGCTGGTAGCATCTGAGAGAGTCAAAACAGGCAGATACAGAAGCTTCAGCATGGGCATTGATGGAAATGCAGGTCTGATTTATAGCTGTGGATCAGAGCGAAGTATTTCTGGTTTGTTAGTCACAGTGACACCAGTCATAGAGACTTAAACTGGATTTTATACTTTTAAACAACTTTGGCTTCCTAAAATACGCTGCAGTCAGTCTGAGGGAAATCAGTGGATTTTTCAGAGGACTTAGAGGTTTATGAGATTTTTTGAATGGTTACAATATTTGGGATGTTGTGTGAGACTTTTTTCCTCCATCCCAGTTTTTTATTTTCAGACACGGCACATCTTTTCTCTATGCTGTAACACACAGAAGTGCCACGAGGCATTTAAACAATCTTAACTGAATTCCCTGGATTTGGGGTGTTTGTTCTGGGGACGTTTGCAACACCCTGGCAATATGTGTGTTTGCTCTTGCCCTGACTTACTGATACGTCGTCTCAACCCTCATCTAATTTCTGTCTTTGGGAATAAACAAGCAGCTTAATATTTCTGAGAGGAGGTTGTATACCTAACGGCAGCAGCCACGGTGGCTCCTGAGGGTGGTGGAATCGGCGGGGAGGCAGCCTGCAGCACCAGGGAGGTCGCTCTGGGCAATAAAAATACCTGGGAAGAAAAATGCAGCCCAGACCTGCTGGGAGCTGGTTTCTGGTTCCCCGTGTTTGCTTCTGGGGTTACCGGACCATGATGGCTACTCTAAGCTTGCAGTGCTGTAAGCAGGACCACAGTGAGGTTGGGGGGCACGGTCTGGAGTCCTCCTTTGCACCTGATCCCCAAGCTCGGGGCTGCCTGTGAATGAGGTGCCTCTGACGACCTGGCACCGGCCGGCAGGAAACCTTAGGCAGAAGGGTTGGGGAGGGATTTAGGTTGCCCGAACACATCACAGCGTGCCAATGTCATCATGAAGAAACAGCCCTGGTTTATTTGCAACAGGCAAATTCAGTGATAAAATTCAGTGGCTGGTAAAAATGCTACTGTGATAGTTAGACGCAGGGTACAATACTGCTCCTGTCATATGGTGGATTCTCAAGAGCCAGGGCTACATGAGATGTGTTTTTCCTCATTAGAGTTTTGCAAGGTGAGGGAAATGTTTTGACTTACTTTAAAATAACAGAAAGGTGAAAAAAAACTAGAGTTGAGTTTTATTAGCTAAATTTTAATTGAAATGTTTGAAAAAGAAAAAAAAATCCTTAAATTCCTCCAATTTGATACAGTCCCACCAATGTCAACTGCGGCTTCAGTGGGCTTGGGGCAAGGTCCAGGCAAAACAATTTTCCTCTCAAACAGAAGCAACTGAGATTTTAATTTCAACTTAACTACGCCAGTGTTGACAAGAAGGGATAAAATGCCCTAAAAAACATCTAGTAAAGCCAGTTTACTTCATGTCTGGTACCAGCAGTGTTTAAGACAAGACAAAAAAGTCCTTCCAAGAGGTCAACTACAACATGGGTTGAGCGCTGGAGGTGTGTGGTGCGAGGAGGGGAGGGGCTGGAGAAATGACACAGGTTTCCTCACCCCACGGGACAGGCACTTGCAACCTTCTTGTTACAACAGTGCTTTCTTGTGGCACATCCTCTTAGGAGCTTGGGGGTCCTTCACAAACACTGATTCCTCTTCTTGATACCCCACTGATGAGCAAAGGCACCATCTGTGTTTTTAGAGCTGAGGGAACAGAGGAGAGGAGGAAGGGAGAAATGAGCAGAAGGAGAGGGCTGATGCTGTGCTGCCCCACAGACACACCAGCTGAGCGAAGCTGCTGCCCTTGAGACTGGGATTTGAAAGAGTAACATATCTCTGGCAGGGAAAAAAAGATTTTGCACTTCAGGGAAAAAGGACAAGAAACTCCTGCAACAGACGGCCTGTTCACGGTCAAGAAATTCAGCGACGGAGGCGAATCTTCAAGAATCAGGGGAAAGGGATTGAGAAGGTCACAACAGGTCTGCAGGGCTAGCCTTTAGGGCTGATGGTCTGATGGTCTCGTCATTCCCAGTAACTTTGTGACAGCAAGTCTGTGAGAGTCCCACAGCTGAAGCCAGCTCTGCTAGTCAGGGAGAGATAGGATCTATGAGGAGGTACTGGTTCTTCTTGTCATTTTGCAAATAGATAATCAACTTTGTCCACTGGGCCATTGCATCAGCAGATCACAAAGGGACAGCTGGCATATGGAGGCACAGGAGAACTGCTCGTAATGTCCTGCTAAAAAGAGAAGCTTAAGGGGGAGATAAACAAACCTCTCTCCTCAGACCCGGTGTCTGAGAAGATATGAGCAAGAGGAGAGCCAGGCTTTGTTGCTAGAATCCATTCCAACAGAGAGAGAGAAACTGGGGAGACACAAAAAATAAATACATTCCTGTCCTCCTCTCATTTGTCCCTTTGCTCTGTTAATTTGTTATCTAGTCCTTCAAAATCGTGCGAATGAGGTAAATTCCTGAGCTGTTGTCTCACCACACTCCCCATTCTGCATGATTTTTTTTTTTTTTTTGGTAGCTGGCCCTCCACTCTGATGTCCTGATCTCTGGAGAAGCTGAAGCAACAATGTAGACCAACACCTTTCATCCAAGAAGGCAGCTCTGAGAGCGGCACGAGAGGCAGCAGCCTGGGCAGGAGAGGGGCTGCAGCATTGCCCTGGGAAAGGCAGGACCATCAAGACACTGTGTCCTGCCCACGTCTTTCCTGTGTGCAGCTCCTAACTTGGTGGCAGACCATGGGGAGGAGGAGGAAGGACTCTTTTTATGCTTAAATTCATCACTATGGTGAAGCTGAGGGATAAGGTCTTGTGTCCTTCAGCAGCCACGAACAACATCCCACCTTCTTCCTATGGTCAGCTGCGAAAACTAGGTGTCTGCATCCTCAGGGACAAATTTCCAGTGCCTTTGACATTAGGCAAAGGTTGAAGCTAAGAGTGTCTGGGTCTTTAAGCCATCCAGACCTTAACTCCTGGGGATCTCATGTAGGTTAAGCCTTAATGGCTCCGGTCTCATAATGGATCATTGAGGAATAACTGTGAATATTCTTCTGAAGATGGTGGGTTCTTTTTCCCCCATGCATTACTGATTTGTATTGTCAACCGTAACCATAGCCTGCCACGCAGCGAAACCTTTTAAGGGCCACACTTCAGCACAGAGGTGCCTCACAAGCTGATACAGGTCAGATAAACTGGGTCCTCAGTGCAGAACTAGCCCTATTCCACGCAAAGCTGTACCTGTTGCAGTTTCATAGACTTAGTGATTCTGTTTGGTTTCTGCATGCATTTCATATGTATCTGGGCACATGAGAAAAAGCATGCAAGGATGGATGTCTTGGGCGGTTCAGGTGACCTGCAGTGACCTGCATAGAGGTTCATCCTCCAACAGGACTTTGCACTGCAAACGTCATCCGTGGCAGGGAATTTAGGTGCAGGGCTGGTAGCTGCTGAGCTCAGGGTGTCAGTTTGGGTCAAACATGGCTACTGTTAAAGGCTAAGATCTACGACAGAAAAATGACGTATTAAGCAGTTTCCAAAAGGGCCAGATAACCTAAGAAAGTACTTCATCTTTTATTACATTTATTTATTTTATTACAGAGTAACAAAGCACCAGAGTGACCTCCCACACTACCACAGGGCAGTAATTTATAGCATAGTCATTCATAAACTATATATATCACTGGGCCTTTTTTTCTATCAACGTGGCCTAAAACCCACCACTTATTGGTGGATTATTTTCCACTGGTTCTTGCGGAAAGCTTGTATCAGGAATGTGGAGCTGAAAAGTTGCACGAGATACACAAGGGCCACAGCTACTGGGGGAATTCCACACTTGCACGCTCAGCTCTGCTGGAAGTGTATGTAAAAACATTCCAGTTACCATTTCCCACCTACAGACCAAGTCTGTGTTATGTTTTATTTTGCCAGAGCTAATTCATCACTATCCAGATATACACTGAACATGGCCCATCTTCCCCAAACTTTATACAAATAATATAACAAGTATCCTTCAAGGTGTTATAAGGCATTCCTAGTTAGGGGATGTTGCTAGCACTACTAGTGTGCTAGCACTGCCGTGCACACTGTGTGACCACAATGTTGTCTGGCCACAAAAGCAGGTTTGCCAAGCCTCAAAATATAATGTTAATAAACCACTTTCTACTAAAAGCAATGGTAAAAACCACCCCAATGCACTGGAAGCTCAGCAGCTGTCTGAATGAATGTCACTGTTCGTGTCTGAGGAAGGAGACACAAGCAGGTAGAGAGGAGCTGCTCTAGCAGTGACCAAACCCTACCTGACTGCCATTTGTTTCCTCCCATAAGTTAATTTTCCACAGCAATTTTCTTTCAGTTGTACTCCAGATGCAGTAATGCTTTCACCCCCTGCCCTATCAGGAAAAAAAAAAAAATCCACTGCCTCTTGTAAATAAATCAAATCCTACACAAGACTTAAGTCTGAAGACTATCATCTTGTTTGACAATTGGCTTTTCCATGGATTAGGATGTTCCTGACTGTCAGGTTTTGCTGTAAAAACAAAGTCGGTTTGTCTTACAATTATATTCCTCCATATCTATTTTACCTGCAGTGATCATGGCAATGGCAACTAATCAATTCATAGTAATAAAGCACAGTAATAAATCTCACTTACAGGAGCATATGAGCACATTTATTACAGCACACATATTAGAAGCTGCAGGGAGCAAGGACATTTGTGGCAAGTTGAAATGCAAGTTTTTCCTGGTCCCTAGTTACAAGTGAAGAACATGATGGTGCACCCACTGTGCACTGTTGCACTTATCAACTGTTTTCAGATGAACAGCTGTGTTACGGAGATGAGAGAAGTTCATTCAGTTTGTGGGCATGATGAGAACCATCAGCTACAGATTCAGACATTGCTATAAATATACTTGAAACATTTCTGATCCTGAAATGGTCCTCAGGTCCTCTGATGTAGACAAAACTTTGTATCAGGCTGCAGGGATAGACCCTTATTTTCAGTCTCTGCTCTGTACTGAAAGGAAGCTCACATGAAGCAGATGCAATGATCTAAGTAACCTGGCAATTTAGTCTGATCTGAGTAACCTGGCACAAAGAGGTTAACACAAACCCAAACAATTGGTGGTTTATAGGAAATAGAACTTGTCAACTAGGGGTTTTGTTTATTTTTGGTTTTGAGGGTTTTTTTAAGGAAATAAGATTTATGCGGTTGCCTTATCTTGTACTGTCTGTCTTCCCATTTTCTTACCCACAGCACTTTTTAAGCCACGAGCTGAGTTCAACAAAAATTCTATCAACCATAGCATGGGGTTCTTGAAAAAAAGCCTTTCTTTAATGTTTTGATAACTTGATTGACAGGCCCTTGGGTTTTGGGCCAAATGCAGAGGAGTGGACATTGCTGGTCTCCCATGGACATCACACAATAGGACCAAGAGGGCAGAAATTTCAAGAAAGTTTATTTTGTGTTTCTTTCCTCTGCCATAGCTGGAGGGGGCTGATCACCTTGCAGACAGCTGTACACCACAGGGTGTGCTTGCTGCTGGGACCCTGACTAGAAAGAGATCCCAGTGATTCAGCTTTAAACATCTACCTTACAGGCCTTTACATCTAAGGTCCTGCAGGCCTTTCCTTATGAAGTTGTGCTGCAGCACCAAGTGGACCAAGCCCTGAGCAGCCCGTCCCACCCCAGAGCTGCCCGGCTTTGGCAGGAGGTTGGACTGGAGACCTCCCCAAGGGCCCTTCCAGCTGGAGCTGCACACTGAGCCTGCGGCCACGTCCCAGGCCAGGAGACAGGACAGGACAAACAGAGAATTAGAAAGAAGCTAGCATAGTAAAAGCCAAACATGGAACATAGACCTTGCCAGACTAACTTGGTTTTTAGATTGGGTTTCTTTTTAGCAGGTGTGGTATATGCAGCCGCAGTGTCATATGCCTGTCTCTCCTCCCTTTCATATCTTCTCTTTCCTCCAGGTAATTTCTGAATACAAGCTAACTTCCCTCTAAAGTCAACAGAGACAAAAGGGCACACCTAGCACGCCGTTCCTCTAACCTATTTCAGATCGACTCAAACGGAGACATACTGCTACCAAAGTTTACCAACTGGAAGCCCTTCCTAAGGGTACCACTTTACTAAAGTCTCACATTACAGGTGCCCTCATTTTTTCAGTGGAATAACCATGTTTTCTAACTTCACTTTTCCTGCTGCTTGTCCCTTTCCTATACATTGCTGATCATCTCAGCAAGGAAACTCAGTCACTTTTCAAAATATCTGCTTTCCTTAGTACAATCGACCAAGGGATGCAAAAAGGTCTGCCTCATATGTGTAAGCTTGTTCCTTTCCAAACTTGTGTTCTCCCACTGGATCCTGTGATCTGCAAGGACTATGCCTATAGCTTGGACACAAGGCTATTTCTCAGCTCTGGGGTTGAGGAGCACAACAGACCCACATCAAGATGAGATCCAGCCACACGCATGATCCTCTGTGCTTCTCATTTCTGTACAAGGAGCTTGAGCAGGTCCCCTAAGTTGAACAACCAGGAGAAAAAAGCCTGTACTTCAGGACAGAGGCAGCCAAAGACATTGGAAGTTTTTTGCCCGTGATGGGAAGTATGACAAATTTAAAATATTCACCCATGGCTCACAGTGGCACTGTAAGGCAGGTAGGGAAACAAGTCAGCAAGATACCACCATGCTAGAGTGGATCAAAGACAAGAGCCAGCAGTCGGAGGGCAAGTGGACAGCTAAAAGTGGAACACGGTTCTGCTGACTCTGCACCTCCATTTTACCCACCAAGTGGACTACTGGGAAGGGAAAGCACTGCTGTCATGTTCCTACTACTGCAGCTTGAAAGCAGATTATGGGATCATTAGTTAAAGCTATGACATCACTGTAAGGCTGGGCAAAGGGGAAAACAATGGTCCTAAAAGGATACAGATTTTTCTGAGAACATATCCATAAGGCATCAAAATATGTGAAGCTCACTCAGTCTTCACCCAGCAGCCCCAAGCTTCCTCATTTTTAAAATGAAAGTGAGCGTAAGATCCCCCAAATGATTTCAGGCTTGCGGCTGTTAGCATGAGGTTGAGAAGTGCAAGTCCTGTTGCTCTTACAGTCTCAGCTCCCTTTGCTCTCACAGACAGAGTTTAGGAGAGGGTAATTCTAGAGGAAATGTAGGATACAGCCAGACAAGCACATTTATGCAGCGGTCTATGTTCCCTTTCATTGCCTTGCTTACCAGAGCATGACTGCCTAGAGAACCAAGACCAGTGATATGCTTGTGTCAAAATGCTTGTGTACACCAGGAGAATGGTGAACTTCCAGCTTACCTTTGCTCAGGTGTCAGTTATGGGCTCTGTATACCACCCAGATTTGCCCTAATAGCAAGCATTGGTGGTCAGGAGGTGTGGTTCCTCCCTCAGTTCCTCCCGCGTGGGCTTTCTACCCGTGCTTTCAAAGAAGAGCCAACCAACAGTGGTGCAAACAGGCAGATAACCAACAGCGGTGCAAACAGACAGACAGAGCTGCTATCTTAATGGCACACATCAGTGGAACCACCCCAACAGAAGTCCCCAGCTTGCGCAGGCCTTGGCATGATAATCATGGCTAAGCAGAAGTATTTGCACAATCTCCAGTTATTATTTAATCCGACACTTAGGAAAAAATGTCAGGCTATTGTCTTGCAAAAGCGCAGAGTGATGTCAAGGACCATAAAATTTCTTACACGAGCTTTCTCAATTCAGGCTTAGAAAAACACAAATAAAAACGTGACTCATATTCTGAAAGAGCAGCTGAGTCTCAGCCTCCACTTGCAGCAGCGCATGCATGAGCGGGCATGTCCCGGTGTATTACTGTCCCTCTCGTCTTGATCAGGCAGGTTTCCTTCCAAAACAAAAGCTAACAATTTTGCTCGCTACATGAGAAATGAGGGCAGGAGACCCTGTTTCTTACTCTGCTCTTCTTTAAAACTCATCTCCAAGGGCTAGCCCACAGGCAACAGGCACAGCTTCTCCTTGAAATGCGTGCAGACTGACAGAAGTCCAAACGAAATATGGATTCGTATATTTTCCCACAATTACTCAGTAAGCCTAGAAGTCTCTGGGGAGTTTCTTAAATACACACAACGCCCCCCCAAGTTGTGCGTACAGGTGCCCCCAGGGGAACGGAGGGGAATACAGATATCTCCTAAATAGAAGATTCCCAAGTATTTAGTCCTTGTATGGGCAGACGGCAAAGGAAAGCTCCTCATACTAGGGCAGCCAAAGTTCACATAGCCTTCTCCCACTGTCATCCCTCCCTACACACAGAGAATCTTCATTTTCCTGAGGGTGTCATGCTCCTTAGCAGCACTTTGATTGCTTCTCCCATCAGATCTTGGCATCACCTGGGCTTTCATCTAATGCAAACCTGACATGCACCTGGAAGTCATTCCCGACAGAGGATCAGAGCCACACGGCAGAGGCTGTTGTAGAGAGCAACCTCTAGAGAGCAAGTCATCCCATCCCAAACTAAAATCAGACAAACTGCAGCCTAGAAATTCCCATTTCTCTCCACCAGGCTCCTTTAACACTTATGGCAACTAGCTCCCCTGACAAGCCACCTTGTCAGGTGAAGCCTTAATTGGAACTAATTGGTCAAAGTTGCTTTAGGGTGTTGCAGAGAAGTAGTTTCCTGACAGCAGGCCAACACTGCATGAACAGGCATGACTGATGGTTCATACCGGATCAACACACTATGAGATGATGTGGCGGTTCAAAACAGGCTGGAGTCAGGCACGGGCACGCAGTTCACCATTAGCCAGAGCATCTGACAGAGATGTTGTGCATGCTTTTTCTTTACAGTCTGGCTTTGTGCCAGCCGCAGAAGGACAGACAGCCAATACCTGGTCCATCACAGAGCCTGCTGGTACAAGAGAAACCACCCAGCTTTTCTGGCATATTTAAAACATCTGATTGAGGGGGTTTTTTAGGAAACCAACACTGTGTGTCATTATGCCCAAGAACTGTGAATTGGTTGAGGAGTCCAACCCTCAACCACACACAAATATTTAAAGCAGATGCTGAAAATAAATAAGAAGTTTATAAAATTACACTATGTGGTTTTAATTATTAGAAAGGTCACTAACATGAGAAGAAATGTACCTTATGAACTACGGCTCACCTTAGGACATTGTATTTGCATCAACAAGGAACTGTACATGGGAATGTGCAGTTGAAATGGATAAAGCCATTTGTTAAAGGAAACATTTGTTAAAGGTTTACTTTCTGCCCTATTGAGAAATCCCTACTGACAGATTGTAGAAAATAGCAACTCTTTCTCAGTGACCTGCCTCTTAAGGAAAATCAAGAGCAAATTCCTAGGATAGCCCCCTCAAAACCACCCCTGGCAGCTTCGATGCCTGCATGCTGAGCAGAGATCACCTACACTGAAGAAGTGGTAAGGACACACTCAGAGCTGACTCATGTTACTCCCACTCACTCTTGTGAAAGTGGGAGCAAACAGACCTCCTTGGCATTGGCAGGGAGTGGGAGGAGGATGGAGCAACAGCAGCAGCAGCCAGAGGAGGAAGGATGGAGTCTGCAGGGCTTGCTATCAGCTTTCCTGGGCATTAATTTTTGCATTCTCTTCTTTCAGCAGTTCCTCCCACTAGTTCTCGTTACCAACCCCTACTGCAGTCCCCACATTGCCAAAACCCACTGGTTGTTAGTGGAGTAGGAGGCAGCAGATGGGGCTCTGCTGGGGCTCTCCAAATCTCCTAAATATTTCTTAAGCAATCCTGTGTGTGCCTCAGTTACCCAAGAGCAGAGATGATAGCGCTGATCTCTCTCCAGCTCTTCTAGGCAGAAGGTTTTTGTGTATATGTACCAAGTTTTCCCTAGCAGGGTATCAACTGTCCTTCATGTCCTTTACACCCCACTCTCATACAAGTAGTATAATGAACATCACATTCTGCAGAGAGGGTTATTAATCACAAAAAACGAAGCTCCTGTTAAATGAGGGGAAACATATTGAGCAATGCTAGGCTCCAGCATCCCTTAGCTGAGAGGACTCTTGTGCCAGCCTACATAAATATCCCTTTGGGAACAGAGCTTACAGAAGACCTCTAAGCACTGGGAAGGTAGAAGCACTGGTGAGGCCGCACCTCAAATACTGTGTTCAGTTTTGGGCCCCTCACTTCAAGAAGGACATTGAGGTGCTGGAGGGTGTCCAGAGAAGGGCAACGAAGCTGGTGAAGGGCCTGGAGCACAAGTCTTATGAGGGGCAGCTCAGGGAACTGGGACTGTTTAGCCTGAAGAAGAGGAGGCTCAGCTGAGCCCTTACCATGCTCTACAACTACCTGAAAGGAGGTTGTAGCGAGGTGGGGGTTGGTCTCTTCTCCCAAGTAACAAGTGATAGGACGAGAGGAAATGTACTCAAGTTGCACCAGGGGAGGTTTAGATTGGCTATTAGGAAAAAATTCTTCGCCGGAAGGTTGTCAAGCATTGGAACAGGCTGCCAGGGAAGTGGTTGAGTCACCATCCCTGGAGGTATTTAAAAGGCATGCAGATGCGGGCCTTAGGGACATGGTTTAGTGGGACTTGGCAGTGCTATGCTTATGGTTGGACTTGATGATCTTAAGGGTCTTTTCCAACCTAAATGATTCTATGATTCTATGAACACTGTCATTACTCAGCCTCAGTGCCCAAAGGCACAAGCCTACACCATTACCCAGTGATCTCCCAGGTAACTTTAATTTTTTGACCAATGCCACCTACATTTGAGAGAGGAGTCCAGGTCACCAGAACATTAAGGTGGGGTTCAGCTCATCCAACTCCACAGATACCTGCAGTGTAGATGTATACTGATGTTTGCACTACCCAGCTAAGATTTCTTTTGCAATCAAAGGGAGTAAATAATTAAAAGGTGCAATTCACTAACCTCGAGCAGACATCTAAAATCAATCTGCTGAGTTACACCTTAGAGCTGCCTGTTTCTCTCCTCCACACAGTGAAGAATTTGTTGGTTTCAAAGCAATAACCTTTCATCAAAGAGCACAAACAAGCTGTCTGGGGAAGGGGAGAGGGCCCTGGCCCACGCGGGAGTCTGGCAGAGCGGACAAGAGCACACAGGTGTGGCCGGTCATCCCAGGAGCACTGCCTGCAGAGTATTCAGTGATCCCACACTGGAAGACACAATTCCAGATCCCAAATTATTCCAGGCCAGCAAAAGTACAACCTTCCCCAAGCCAAGATAGCACAGTCAAGTTTGTCCATAGTACTCTATTTTTTTTTTTGACAGAAGGAGTAATTTATGCTGAATTACTCAAAAAACCTCACTATCCCTGAAAACATCCATGCTACAATATCACCCCAATCTAATCTTCATGTTTTTCACTCCTTTTCTCCACAGCAATATCACAGGTCATCTGGAGCTTGCATCCTTGGTTTGTAGCTCCTAAGAGAAAGCAAACACCTGCTTAAGCCTTTCTGTACCTGCACTGAAAAGATAATTTTATGTCATATTTCAAGTGATTGTGGCTGTGCTGGCTTTCCTGGGTTCCCATCACATAAGCAAGTCCAAGCTGCTCCAAAGAAGCATTTGCAATTGCTGGGGCAGGAGAGAGTAGAAAGAAGGCTGAAGGGGGATCCAGGTACAGGCACAAAGTATGGCATAAGGCAGGACTGGCCGAATTTAGTCTGCCCTTTCCCTGCCACACAGCATCTGGCAAGGCATTCAGGAGCCAAGATAGCTCAAAACCCACCCATAGGCTTTTACAAATGAGGAAGAGCAGGAGGATGAAGGCCACTGATCTGGCTTTCTAGCAGGAACTCGTAGTGCCTGCAACATGGAAAGCTTCTGGGTCCATATACACCCTCATTTTCCCAGAGCAAAGTTAAACACTCTCAGACCAGAGAATGCTTCCCAAGATGCCCACCAAACATCTAGCATCCCAAAACAGAAACCAGCCCAGCACCTCGTAATACAGGCAAAGCTCCCCTTATGTGCTCCAGACCAACCTCACACTCCTTGGCTTTCTTGTAGCCCACCTGTCACTGCTCCAGACTCTTGATATGACCATGTCACCCCAATGACGTTGACATGGGGATAACTCCATCATCCTCCATAGTCCTGCACCAACAGTCCTCACCAGGTTAGATACAAATGGGTCCATTGTGAACCAGCCCAGCTGTTTGCGTCTGAGGTGATTTAAAAAAGAGGGAAAGTCTTTGCAAAAAGTATGGGAGAGAGCAGTTCAGCTTTTCCCCCCCCACCACCATCTCCCTTTGGATACAAGAAACTATCAGCAGGCAAGGAAAGCCTTGCAGAGGATGGAGCAAACATCTTCAGTTTTCTCTGAGTCCTAAGTGTCCCTCCAGGTACAATTTTTCCAGTTCAAGCTTTACTTCCAAATTATGGAGCCCACCTTCCTGTCACTTGCCTTTTCCCACATCTGCCAGCAACACGTCCTTCCCCTCTCTGTGTCTTCACATTCTCTTCATTATCACCTCAGCTTCCATGTTAAGTCTCACCTCTGATAGCTCTTTCTCTTTACAGTGTATCAATGCTGTGATATCAGCTCTTTCCAGAAGATACCACACTCTTGACAGGGTATTCGCCCATATCTTCTCTTCCCTAACATGACTTGGGTACTGGTAAACACAGAGTTGAACACTTTCTTCTTTAAGAAGACAGCAGCTGATGAGGATGAGGGTCTTACACCTCCTCAGAGGTTATCACTGCTTGCATTTACAGCTTGCATGAGTCTTATTTTGGTGCAGGAGGAGAACCTGACATCAACACCAACTGTTTCTTTGACTTGGGTTGTCAATACTGCAACACACAGCACAAACAAACTCAATAAACCAGTACTTTAAACAGCTCAAGCAATCTACAATCTTAGACAAAATAAATTAACCTACAGCTATTTCCGCCCTTCAGCCATTCTTTTGCGGACACCCAATTCCTGCTCATACACCTCCCAAGGAGATGCCCCTTGCTCCTGCAGCTGTTTTCCCAGTCAGGCCCATCTGCTGACCAAAGTCACCCCGCAGGTCATCCAGTAGTCCTGTTGATAGTTCACAGGGCAAGTGGCTTCTCATTTTCCAAGAGTATTCTCATGTGAATAGAGGTTCAAAGTTCAATGTCTCTCCTTTGCAGGCTGTGCATTATTATCCTCTGAAATCTCAGTCCACGTTGACACAGTGAGGTAACAGCAAGAAGGTAGCAAAGATCTGGATTCAAAGTTATGTTTGTAAGTTTGACACTGATGTGAGTATGGAGCATGATAGGGTCAAGGTAAAACAAACAAACTATGCAAAGCCAGGTCATTTCAGCAGGGTAGCTACCTCTTTGTTCTGCCAGGGACCTATTTACTACCCACAGTAGGTAGCGCTTAGTGAACTTTTTATTTAAAGCCAGCTACTTTGTGTCTGTCCCCTCTCTCATTAGCAAAAAGACCATCTTTAGAGTTTCTCTTTAAGACGAGGTAGATAATCTGAACAATAAATAGATAAACAAAGATTGCTAGAAAAATGGTTATGTCTCCTTATCCAGAATTAAGAAATGTTTTTACATCTTCTTTCCTGCCCGGAGCCTTAGGCACAACAGTAAAAGCCAGTGGAGCAAATCCTGCATCCCCACGTTTGCCAATTCCAGGCCTGTGACAGCACGTGGGTGCATCAGCAATGCCAGCACAGCTGTGATGTTTAACCAGCTTCATTCACGTCCTAGCAGCACTTACAAGTATTTGGAAACCTTCAGTTGAGATTTAATAAGTTGTCTCAAAGACATGTCTTTTCGGGAAGGCAAGAAAAGGCAGCCAGGTTGTCCCACAAGGGCTAGGAAACACAAAGACCAAAATCTTCCCAGCTGGCAGCCTACTCCCAACACACACAAAAGCATGCAAGAGAAGTAGATTTATCCAGCCTGGTATAGGTTAAATATAGTAGTGTACATTAAACGTAGTAAATAGAAAAGCTTATAAAAGGCAGGATGTACAGAGCAATCCCTCACAAGGGAAGCCACCTCCCATCAGTCACTGCTATCTTGTTGAAAAACTCTTTTATATTCTGCCTGTGATCCATGTCGGGGAGATACCCCATCAGCAGGTTACCCCTGGGCAGGCAGCAGCCTCCCTGCTGTGCTTCTCACCGTGTGGGGCTGACCCACAGCAACCCACGTACTCAGTCACCCAGCAACTGTCTCAGAATGTATCCTCACCTCGGGCTATAGATACCGTATTGTTTCCCTGCACGCACAAAGGGAATGAACCAAGTCCCATACCCCCTTCCTTCATGCCTTTGTCCTGCTCAAGGCAAAGGACCTTTGCCTTGCTTTGGTTAACAAGGCTGGAGAATAGTCCCACCATAGTTTTCAGCCAACACTTTTTTTAGGAAGCAAAATCACAAAACAGTAAGTTCTGAAATCTGAAGAGAAATGAAGTAGTGGGCCTTTTGGCAACAGATAGAAATTCATCTTCAAACCTTTCTTAAGTTTGGGAAGCTGTGCTATGACGAGAGAGATTCCAAAGCGCTCAGACCTTGCAGTCTGAGAGCAGCATGCACAGTACCTCCCTTCAGAGATGGGGGAAGGAGTGGCTGGAGAATTACAAACCAGCAAGCCTGGCTTGCATGCCTGGGGAAGCTCTAGATAAAAAATTATGAGGCTATTAAGGATTTCTCAAGAGCAAATTGTTTCAAAACAAACTACTTTCCTGTTCTGGCAGAGCAAATAGCCTAATGGATAGGCAATTTTGCAAATAATTGGGTATTTTTTATTAAATAAAATAGTATCTGCACACACTTCCTACTTTTTTTTTTAATTAAAGGTTAGGACACTTGACTTACCTCCAGACAAGCTGCCTTCACATTCCTCTCCAGACTGCATAAACAGGAAATCTTGCATAATTGTCAATGATGTTTCTCACACCAGTTTGGCATTGACACGGTGCCAGAGGGCATTTAACACCTTTGCTCTGGAGAACCCCCAGCAGTTTAATTACTATTGGAATTATGACTAGGGAAAAAAACAACAACCTGGTTGTTGAGCAAACATTAGAATGAGCTGAATGTTTTATTTCTCAATCAAGGTGTCTCTGTGCAGCTGTATGGACTCACTTCCCTTCCAGGGCAAGGTAGGAGTGAAGCAGAGCGATGGGCCAAGAGCCTTTAGCCTGTTTTACCAATTATCTGGTCGAGCAGCGCAGGAGCAAAGTGCTTGTTAATGACCTAAATTAATCATCTAGAATAAGTGTCCGAAAAGTACCTAATGCGGGTTTTACAGTAGGCTTCAGGTAACCGCATTGAAATAATGCACTTTGGAAAATCCTGTTCAATGGTCAAGTATATTCAATAGTGCATAGTGAATAAACCTCCCTTCTTGGCCCTCTGGATCTCAAATTTCTTTCTGGACTGTGGCCCAGTTCAGCTGGAGGGACCAAATATACCACCTACCTCCCCCATGTCACATCACCCTTCAAAATGGGTAGGACATTGCCCTGGGACATGTGGCTTGACTTGCCCTCTGTCTGATCAGAGTGCAGAACCAGATCTGCTTGTCGGCAGGCCAGAAGGCTACCACATAAGAGAGTTGGGCATTATGGATGTTTTAAAAGGAAGAAATCAACCCAGCTTGGTTCTTTCAGAAGTGCTAGAAGGGACCCTTGCCAGGAGAGGGATGCTGGTTCTGAAGAAAACAGCTAATTCTAGGGGCAATCTGCATACAGCCCCAGGGAAACTGTGTTTAACATCACTGAATGGCTAACCACAGTTTCTCTGCTCCTCCATGCATGGGTTATTGTGGGAGATTATTATTACTCCCTGCTCATAGTGTCTGAGGGCTAACTCAAGGCTTTGAATAGCAGTGGTGGAAAGGCCAAATACCTCAGAGAAAGACACTGAAACATCTGGTCTGGTAAATGATGAGTGGTTTTGACCTCCTTGTAACATCACGAAGTGTCAGCATTAAGGATCTGAAGATGTATTATGTGCTGTGTATCTTTCCAGGCAGTAAACAGATAGCAAATTCAATGCAAAGGCTAGTTTTCACTGGATATCTACAGGTCTTAAGCATTCTCAAATAATTAAAGTAAACCTTTCCCTAGAAATACAAACAAAAGACAGATTAAAAAGAGTTGATTCAATGAAGCGTTGTTGCACGTGCACTAGGCTTTTCCTAAAAACAGCTTCTGGAGCTCCTCCTGAGATCTAGTAGACCCCCACGGAGCTGTATCCTCCAATGTGACAGAAGCTGCTGCCCCAGCTTGGACCAAAAGGATCACAATGTTTCAGTGAATCCAGCATAGCGTTGGGTCATTATTTATATAGCCTCTAAAAATACACCTTGACACAGTGCTTTCTGTACCACTGTGGTATAATCAGCTCCTGCTCACTGGGAAATGAACTGAAGGTCATCGAGTTGTAGGAGTCAAGGATAGTCTTGCTGGGGCCCAGGTTTGCACAAAGCCAGGAAACACCGAGGGACCCCCTCCACAGCACTCTCTGTTTTTACACAGGCTCATCTGTCAGCATTTTCCAAAGTGCATTTCACTTACTCGCATGCAAGATGCTATTTCTGCCCTGTCTGTAGACCATGCAGGAGAAGCAGCGGGAAGAGGTGAGCAACTTCTCCACTTCCATTGCTCACCCGCTCAGTCTGGCCAGCTTTTGGACAGGACCTGGCTCACTGCAGATGTGCTTTGGAGAAACCCCAAATTCAAGAGTCAGCTTTGGTGTAGTCATTGGTGTGGGAGAAAACCCTGCACAGTTTGGGCAAAGGGAGAAATGTCGATAGGCCAGATTTGCTCTCCCAGAGAAGAAAGCGGAGGTTAGGCTACTGCAGCAAGAAACCCGAGCAGATATATACAGCATTGAAGGCAGGGACAAGGACTTCAAACTCAATACTGAGCAATATGGACCACACAGAGACAGATGAAAGCTGACAACAAGATTACTCTAAGTTCAGAAAGTAAACCCAGGGGAAAGAGACGAGAAGAAAAAGGAAATCTAAAGGGAAAAGGGAAAAAGGAGAAAAATACTTGAAATGGGAAAGGAAGAGAGAAGTCATGCATGCAATAAGAAGGTGAAGCCATGCATGCAATAAGGAGATACGGAAAGCAAAAGGAAGTCCGTGTGTCTATGTGCAAATATGACCCCTGACAGGACGACTCTTCGGAGCATCTGTTTTCGGTATCACAGGCCATCCTGGTAGCTCGCGGGCTGTCTGTACCCTGACCATGTGTGTCACTCAGCATTTTCATGGTAATATCTGAATGCAGAAAAAAAAAATCCATAAGTGTATTTTAAATATGGTTGCATAGTTTATTTTCAACAGCATAAGTGGTGTCCTAAAGACAAAACAGAAGAATTCATGACAAGGCAAATGGAAACAGGCTAGCAAGGATGTAAAAATGGAGTCTGGATACTATAAATAGGTCTGATCACCAAGAAAACACCTCGCAGGGAGTCCTACAGCAGAGGAGCAGTCCAGTTCAAGTCATCACTCTTAAAATGTTTATTAAAATCTGCCATATTATTGCTGGTACATCACTGTAACATGAAAAGACAAACCAGGAGTCAGATTCTGCTTCGAGAACCACAGACTTGAAAATCCAGAGCTGGTCATCAGAAAGTTCAACAAAACTAAGCTCGAGCTTGAACAGGTTTATGGAAAGTCACAAAAGTTATCAAGGTGTAACACAGATTAACTTTACCTCTCTAACCTATTGCATCATGCCACGGGCCCACAGAACAAGGAATATCTTCGATTCCAAACAAGCACGCTCTTAAATGTGGATTTAGATCCTCACACAGAAAAACTCTGCAGTTCATTGGACTTCTCCTTGTCAGAATTACTACAAGATGCAAGCATTTCTTCTTTGTTATTTAGCGTCAATGTTCAAGCAGCATAGAAATTCTGTGGGATCCCTTTCACACCCAGGCCTGTTATCTGTTTAAAAAAAAAAAACAAAACAAAAGAAAAGAAAAAGATAAATCTCCAACTGAGTACAACATTCAAATGTTGTACAAGAAATATCATAGCAACCTACCCCTACTTCAAGAGGAGCCCAAAAAGAGTCATTATATGGAGTTCTTTAAAACTCTGATAAGATTAAGGTCTTTAAGATTATCAAGCACCTCTCAATAATTTTGCTAATTTACACATTATTTGTGGCCCTTACACGTGGTCCTTATCTCTGTATTAACCAAACAAATCATAGCAACTTTTAATGCGCTTTGCCCATGCAGGACAAATGTGAGCTTGGAAAATACCAATTCCCTTCTAGAACTGGAGAACTGAGGAAGAGAGATAAAAAAGGCAAGGCTCAAAATTATCTTTTGGTATTTAACTCTCCTGTGGGCTCCTAAATTCCGCTCCTTGAGAAATCTATCAGTTCTTGGCCATGGGAAATCTGTTCCAAGCACTGCTTTCAACTAGAAGGTCCCGGATCCCAGATTAGATCCCCATCCCTCCTGGAACATGTCTTCATCCTATTGCCAAACTGATAATACAGTTTGGTTTCATTTACAACCCTTCCCTTTCATGCTATGGTCAACTTTCAGAAAATGATGGCAATTGCTGTTTCAGAACTGCATTTTATTTTCCTGATGTAGTCATTTTACTGATGGACTGAAAAATGAAGAGACTTTTGGATTCAAAAGCCCTGGACAAAAATGTGGATTATTAGTTACTCAAAACATAGCACCCACTTTTAACAGACCAAAATAAATCCCAAGAGTTTTCGGATTGGGATGCAAAGCTTTGCCCTGGTGAATTTAAGGATTTAATTTTTAAAGGAGCAATCTGTATTGTAAATATTTAGATACCCTGGTACAATTAAAAAACGAGAATTAAGGGAATGAAATTTCCAAAACTGATGAAAGTATAGTAAGGTGTAGGAATAAGACCCAATTCCTTACAGTGTAGTACAGAATATGCTATACAGGGCAGACACAGATCTACTGGCTGCCTTCGGATCCTAGCCGGATACCGACTTTGGCTAACCAACATATCAACACTATTACTAGAAATTCCTCCACGTCTTCCTTCCAAATGCATGAGCAGCTGTGCAAAAGCAGCTATACCTGGGGATGAGCAATGCATCAGGACCAGCCCATCAGGCAAGGGGGATGAGCGAGGGCAGCCGCGGGGCACCTCACTCTCTGAGCACAAGGCTTGGCAGGTCTGACGTGTAGAAAGAAATCAAATCTGCTCACCTTGAAAATCTCTCCCGCGTAAGGTTCCTTGGCTAAGGTAGACTCATCCAGTCCGTCGTATGCAGAAGTCACATACATTTCTGAGTAGTCTTTTCCACCAAAGCAGCAAGAGGTGATCCTTGGAGTAGGCAGCCTCACAGTTTGGATTCTTTTTCCTGGGAAAAAATACGTGATTGTTTCCTAATGTCCACTTTCTAGGAAACATGTAAATATGAATGTACTATTAGTGCACATAGTGCAGCTGTGGCATTTACTCAGAAGGCATCTCCCCTTCAGACAGGCCATATCCTAAAGGACAGTTTGTGGGGAAAAAAAAATTCTTTCATCTGCCTCGTCTCTAACTATTTTTCAGCCTCTCCCCTACATCTGGAAAGCTGCCCAGAGGAAAAGGACCTGGGGGTGCTGGTTGACTGGCGGCTGAACATGAGCCGGCAGTGTGCCCAGGTGGCCAAGAAGGCCAGTGGCATCCTGGCCTGTATCAGAAATAGTGTGGCCAGCAGGAGCAGGGAGGTGATCGTGCCCCTGTACTCGGCCCTGGTGAGGCCGCACCTCGAATCCTGTGTTCAGTTTTGGGCGCCTCACTACAAGAAGGACATTGAGGTGCTGGAGCGTGTCCAGAGAAGGGCAACGAAGCTGGTGAAGGGTCTAGAGCACAAGTCCTATGAGGAGCAGCTGAGGGAACTGGGGCTGTTTAGCCGGGAGAAGAGGAGGCTGAGGGGAGACCTCATCGCACTCTACAACTACCTGAAAGGAGGTTGTAGCGAGGTGGGGGTTGGTCTCTTCTCCCAAGTAACAAGCGATAGGACGAGAGGAAATGGCCTCAAGTTGCACCAAGGGAGGTTTAGACTGGACATCAGGAAAAACTTCTTTACTGAAAGAGTGGTCAGGCCTTGGAACAGGCTGCCCAGGGAAGTGGTAGAGTCACCATCCCTGGAAGTATTTAAAAGACGTGTAGATGAGGCGCTTAGGGACATGGTTTAGTGGGCGTTGTGTCGTTGGGTTAACGATTGGACTTGATGATCTTAGAGGTCTTTTCCAACCTTAATGATTCAATGATTCTATGATTCTATGATCTGTGAGGCTTCGTTTCCTTTTCTCAAAACGAAACAATAAAGTATTTGAAGCCAGGAAGGGCAGAGACACCTGGGCCTGGGACGGCTGTCATTCCCTAACAGCTTTTCCCAGTTAAACATTTCAACACTGAGAATTTTTTCTGTTTTGATTGCAGGTTTACAATGTTTCTCGCAATAGATATGCAGTGCTTTTTTTTTTTTTTTAAAGTGACATTATTAAGAAGTGGGTGTGCTGCATCAGCAGACTGCGGTACTCGACGTTGGGAGGCAGCATGGGGAGCAGCGCTCTCCACGTGATCAGGGCCTGGACCAGCGATGCTCATGGCAACCCATGGGGCCGAGACGGGCAATAAACGACACTTTCTTATCTCACCTTCAGACCATTCCTCCTGGCTGCCTTTTCCTCTTGTGTTTATGGCACGTAGGTGACACTCAATATGCACGTGCTGGTGGAGGCCTTACCTGTCTCTGGGTCTATACGAATGACTCTCCCGCCATCAATACAAGCCACCCAGAGCTTCCCTTCTGCGTCAATGCACATCCCGTCGGGCATTTGCTCCTCCTTTTCTAGATGGTACAAAAGTTTGGGGCAGGCTGCAGGGAGAGTTACAAAGCCAGTGTTACATGAGCTGGTACCAGTTCTGTATCAGATCCCAGTCTAACATCTTCCACACTCTTGGAAACAGATAAGTTCATTTCTGTGACGAAGGCGTGCTGCAAAATTTATATCACATATGCATTTAGCAGATGTGTTAAAAGCCCAACTAAGCCTGGCAGAAACAAACCCCCAGTAGAGCCACTGCGGTTTGGGATTGTACTGAAGTAAGGCTCCTATTATTTTACCAAGGAAGAGAACAAAATGCCTCTGTCCTTCTTGTTAACCCACTAGCTGACCACCATACCACAACTCCCTCAAGCGCAGTAACTTTTCCTGGACTTTCATTGCTCATGGCAGCCTGGACGTCTTTTTATAAGCAATACATCACATAAGTAATGACTTGAATTTAAATGCTGGTAATAAACAATCTTTCATGGGTAAAGATCAAGAACTTTACTTATTTTAATGGCCAATCAAGCTACCAGTTTTGATTAAGCCTGGACACCAACTGCTAGCGGTCTAGGCTGCAGGTCGGTGGGCATGTGCACAGACCATGGAGCGGTGCCCATGGGCAGCAGTCTGCCTGCTCTGACCCAGCGCCTTACGGTCATGACACCACCCAAAAATAGGCAGTCACCAGCATAAGGCCAAGGCAACTCAAACTCATTAAGGTTTTGTATCTGGGGGAAAAACGTAGCATTAAATCTTCTTTAGAAATCTTATCTCCTAAAATCTGTAGAAATAGATTTTCTCAGCAAAATGAAATCTGAGTACCTGTAATTATTTGTACGATTTTCACCCATGATTACACAAAGTGCACACTGATTAGAGTACAAAGGCAGTTCAGCCACTTAAATTCCCATGGAGTATAATGGGTTGATACAGCACAAAAATATTTCACGGAGTTTTGAAATGAGGTTACTTCCATTTTGCTTGCACTTAAAGTTCCTTTTTGGGGATATTATAATAAAAAATTTTTGTCTAGAAAATTAATGTAAGTGAAATTTGCCAAACAGCTGAAGGCAATTTTAATTTCAGAATTGGGAAACTTCAGTCACAACAATAAGTTGATCCTTTAAATACATTTCTGTGATATATATGCATGCACATTCTGTATTTGCATTTATGGAGCTAGTACAAATGAAGCATTCCAGTAGATGGCACTCAAGAATAAATAGCATCCTATAAGCTAATTCTCACCCTGCAGTATAAATGGCTTCTTCCCTGCAACTCCCTGAATGGGTCTAAATATAAGCCATCTATCCAGATGAGAGTAAGTTGAAGGATTGTCAAAAGTTTGTTCACCAAATACATCTGGTTTGTAACTAAACTTGAGAAAAATCACAGTCAGCCTGCTGACAAGCTGTAACCAGAAGATATGAGATCTGTCAAATAAATCACTCCATATTACACGCCCAGGTCTTGCTGCAGAAAGAGTAATAGCACTACTTGTCACCAAATTCAGAAAAGCTCATGTACCGATCTTTCCAGTGTGCACATCATAGCTGAAGGCATGCACAGCGTATGCCAGGCTGTCGATGTGAAAGAAGGTCCTGTGGTCCAGGGACCAATCCAGACCATTGGAGATGTCCACCTGGTCTAACTGTTTTATTACCGAAAGGTCAGGGAAAAGAGTATAGAGAGCGCCTTGCCGCTTTGCTCGGACCCCCGGTGCCGTCTCTTCAGCCATCGTACCTGAAATGGAAATGGGAGCACTGGTTAGAAAGTAGAAGCTTGTTCCTCATGCTTGATCAAAAAACGGCTTTGAGTGTTACTAAGAGTCCTACGGAGAAAGGGACTAACCAGGTCCCGTCAGATTGATGAAAAGGAGGAAAAGGAGTAGATCAGGGGCAGCTGCCTCCCGCGGAGGTGATCCTGGCTAATGAAAGGATGAGTTTCTACGTTGCCATCAGGTTTAAGTCGTAGACACCAAAGACCCAAACACGCCAGGGGCTGAGGATTTGCTCACAGCAAAAACCGAGATGCAGGCAAGCATCATGTGCTCTTTTTGTTGTTGCTCTTTGTAGGCTACTTTTATCATTTAAACGGGCTGTGACCTTAAAACATAGGTGCTGTAAATCACAGTTATCTCAGAAGCAAGTGGAGAATACCAGAGAAATGAGACTTTTTTTGTAATGAATTTATGCCTCAGTGTTACACTCGTCATTTAGTTTCTGATTCTCTTTTCCCCAGAAAGGAGAGAGCTCTGCAGTGACGGCATGGGAAGCACTCAAGGGAGGCATTTACGCCTTCTTTTAACTGTGACAGACTGTCTCTGTTGGCCTCTCCTTTTAGAAGACCTCATGAGCTTTTTTTAAAATGCTTGGGCAAAACCCCTGTTGAAAGCATGATCCACCGTGCACAGCTAGGAATGGGTGTGCAAAGCAGGTTTTTCTCTCTTATTCTTGCCCTTAACTCTACTGACACGTCAGCCCTGAAGCATAACCATGAGTGAAATGAATTTCCTGATTTTTGGCAAATTTGAAACGAGAAGAAAAGGCTGGCTGGCGAAACAAATACATTTTCACTCCCGTCAGTCACTCTCCCCTTCCAGTGTGGATTGCTGTGCTTGGCTCATCATTTGTATGGAAGGAGAAAAAGCACAGGGGGATCCTGGCTGCATTGCAACTGGTGGCAAAAGTCCCTCTTGCCTTCAGGAGGCCGAGGATCTCTCCCCACACCGCTGTTTCCCCCGGGCTGACCAGGGGAGGCTGTACATGAAGGGTGCAAGCCACAGCTCATCTTCTGCTCTAGGAGCTGCATCCTCCTCTATGCCTACAGAAACCTTCCCACCTGCGTGAGCCCTTCACTGGCTTTTCACCTCCCGTGTAGGCAGACGTTTGAAAAACACTGTCCACCAAGTAGAAGGGGAGCCTTCCTGCCAGACAGCCCTTGTCAACAGCCTCTGTCCTCATTTAGGTCGGAGGATGCGGGGTCCCTCGTCCTCCTCTGTCAGGCAGTAACCGAGCAGAGCATTCACAAGACAGCTCATGCTCGTGACGGTGGTTTTTGTGGGGAACTCGACAGAGGAATCGAGAACAGGGAATAAAATGCACTATATAAAATACACTGTAATTACTTCCTCTTTGCTCTGAGGGAAATTTCTGCCAGGAACTTACCAGCAAAAAACCTCCCCTTTGGATCCACTTTCCCATCATTGAACCTGTTGTTGGGTTTATCCTGCTCGAGCTCGAGGATGGTGGTGACAGCTTGAGTGTCCCAGTCCAGAAAGGCAAACCTGGTCCCCAGGGTGATGACGTAGCCCCCACACTGCCGCAACGCCACCGAGCTGACGCGGGCATCTGCAGGCGAGAGGGAGCGGGAGATGGCAGGCAGCTCCAGGGCCATCAATCAGGCCTACTCCCCCTCCCCATCTCACCTCGGGCATCTGGGCTTGATTGGGACATTCCTGACCCAGGAAAGGCTGAGCTGATGCTAAGATCCTTCTCCTCTGGGATCGTTAGCCCATCTCACTGGCTCTATGTTCTCCAAAGCTTTCCACCTTCTGGGCAGACCATTAGGACTGTACGTTTTCCTCTGCAGGTCCCAAGTGAAACATGCCTTCCCATTGGGGCTTAGCAAGGGCAACGCGTGCATGGCCCTCCACACCCGAGCACGGTCCCCTCTGCTCGGCCGGCTCAGGCCACACCATGCTCAGCAACATGTCGTGGAAGGACAGGGTGTGTGGCCCCATGGAAAGTAAGGGAGACCACCATGCTGCGGGACTCCTACCGGGAGGGATGGACAGGGGCAGACAGAGAAGACTCCCAAGATGAAGTGGTGAGAATGGACTCTTACCCACGGACACGCTCTGCACCTCATTGGTGAGTGGGCTCCAGCGGCAAACTTTCTGTGAGTTGATGTCTACATAGACGAGTGCGCTCTCCCTTTCTTCCCAGACTGGGCACTCTCCCATCCTGTTCTTCTCCTTCACGACAGATTCGATTTTGATGGAGGAGGACATGGTCTGAGGGGAAGAGGGTCAATAACAGAGTTAATGAAAGGCTCTCGTTGTGTGAATTTTTCACACCTATGATGCTTAAAAGCAGTGTTTGTAAATGGCAAAGCCCTCCAAATCCCACACGACAGAGTAATTTAGGAGGTTCCTGTGAGGTTTCCATGGCCTCATGGCTGGAACTGAGCTCGAGGAGCCAAGGCTTCTTCTTAGCAAACCTTTCGTAAGTGAGAGACTTTAAACCAGAGCTGCTGATGTGGCACCTCTCTCCAGGCAAGGGAGTGCTGGGGACACAGCCCTGAGCCGGGACCAAGCTGTTGGCTGGGGATCGGTGATCCCAAGAGTTCCCCAGACCACAGGGAGGGACCGGTGGGCAGCAGCACTGATGGGTCATAAGCCTTTTTGGGGAAAAACAAGGCTGTGCCTTATTAACGCAGATGCATTGACTTGCTCCATAGGAAGATATATATGCACCCATAATACTGACTGCAGTTTGCCACCGAGGCCGCTGCAGACAAGTGCCTGTTCCCACACCGAGTCAGTGTGAATATGCTAATGCCAGGGAAGGCTCCTGCCTTTGAAATCCTGCTGCTTTGTTTTCCCTCCAAGCGTTTCATCTTCATCAGCCCCCTCATCGCCCCAGCCAGGGCTCCAACCCCTGCCGCAGACTCCAGATTTCACCCTGTGCCAGGCTGAGGGTGTAATTCCCCCCGTTGGTGCTTCGGGGGCAAAGCCTCCTATGAAGCTCCCATCCCGGGCGCCTGCTCCTGCCGGGGGGTGTTCATGCCCCAGCTGCTCCGTCCCCCCGTTCCCATTGCAGCAGGGTCCCCGCAGGGACACCGGCCACTCAGCCACCACAAGCAGCTGGCACAGGGTGCCCAAACCCTCGCGTTTGCGTTCAGAGCCTGTTGATGCCCTCCGAAACAGGTAGCTCGGCCCCTGGGCCTGCCCTGCCCCT
>NW_009232444.1:27423-28018 GCF_000690835.1 Fulmarus glacialis
CGCCGGCCTCAGCACATTTTTTCCACAGATCGCAGCGGTATTTCTTGGGAGGCAGCCAGTCCCTGACATAACACTATTCCATGGATTACTGTCTTCAAGCAGGCATTGTTTCTTAGTAAGTGGGCTGGTGATAAGGTTTATAGGTAATTAATTAGCACTAATGCACTTCAAAGTAGATGGGAAGAGCCAGTGAGTGGAAAGGCCCGGGCTGGGGACGCGGGATCTTCCCCGCTCCCCAGCCCCAGGCATGCACGGCAAGGAGTCACGCAGCCAAGGTGAGGTCCAAACAACCCATTTACCAAATATATCCTTCTCCCTTCCAAGAAAAATGGCCACAAGAGGCCGGGCAGCGACCTGCTCCAGCACAGAAAGGCACAGGCAAACAGCATCAGTCTCAAGTGTAAATGAGGATACGCAGCAAGATGCCAGTAAAACCTCCTAAAAACTGTTAAGCCGTGCTCGAGCTGGAGGAGTGAGTTTCTCTTGGGTTAAAGTTTTGTGTCACGTGGCTGCCGCATTTGGGACCCGAGGCTTGGAGACACAACGCTGACTTTATTGTATCGCTGCAGAGCTGCTCTCGCCCAGCAGGAAGACG
>NW_009232444.1:28072-47320 GCF_000690835.1 Fulmarus glacialis
TGCCCCCCTCGGGGGTTGTTTTGCCTCGTGGCATTCCAACCGAGCCTTATTAAACCTTCCTCTTCGCACCAGCTCCCCTGTCATTTGCTGCCCCTTCTCCAGCTTCTGCAGAAACAAAACAGGGGCTGGCAGATAAGCCATGGTGAAATACTGATTCACAGATCTGTCCCGCATGCCACACGAGGAGTGTGCAATCATGCCATTGCCAGCTGTTTTACAAGGCACAGGCAGGGGAGACATCAACCTGCCTGCCCCAGCTGCCTGCTTACCCCTCTCGTGCCCCCGCCCGATGCTGCAGAGACCCTGCCCTGTCCCACGGAGCCTCCGCGCCTGTTCGCCTTCCCCGGCTCCGCATCCAGCCTCAGCTCCCCTCCACCACAGAAATAGCTCCGGTGTGCCCCTCCAGCTGTGGGTTTTTTTCAAAGAGCTGAATATTTTGGCTCAGATTTCCCCCCTGTTTTTAAGAGGAGGGCAAGTAGAAGGGAAGATTTGTGCCTTGCTGGCTGAGGTTTCACTAATTTTTACAAGCAGCTGAAAATGGAGGCTTTTAACAGGAAGGCTCTTCCAACCTAAGAGGCAGCGCTGCCCTCCAAAAGAGTCCCCCCACCCTGGCAAGGATGCAGCCCCCGGTCCCCCCCACGCCTGGTGGTCCACCTCCTGCCGCACCCCATGGAGCTATGTAGCAGCGGCGTTTCACAGAATACAGCATCTCAGATGGAAAAATGAGGAAATGACCGCAAAAGCTTTGTTCAAAACATCCCGGCTTCATCAGCCTCGAGGCGCCCTGCCGCCTGGCACCTTTTTGTGCAGCACCTCGCACCCTGTGTGCCGCAGCACTGACCCATCAGAGATGAGTGTGCAGTGAAAAAAAGAGCAATTCCGAGCAGAAAGCACCAAATCCTGCCGTATTCTCCCCAAACAATCCCTGAGGATAAAAACATCACGTTTACCCTGCCTATACCCTTGCTGCAACATTTTGTTGCTGTTTTAGCCTCCTGGACTCATGCCTAAACCCCTCATGGAGAGCAAGGGGCTGACGGGTGTCACTGAAATGTTTTTCAAGGTAAACTGTTTAAAGTTATCAGAATTTGGAGACAGGAAGAAAAATTTCCTGGTAGGAATGAAAAACTAATGTAAAAACATCCAGTCTGCTGTAAAAACTAAAACCTCTTTCTGGTAGCTATTTGAAAATAGCCTTTCTAATCCTCAATGCTCATCCCTTTTCAAATGATCTTGATAAAAATTGGTCATTTCAGTACCCCTAAGATACATGTAAAATGCAAATTAATGACTTAAAAGGTTAAAAATTACTTAAAACCTTACAAGGTTTCTTCGTTGTTTCTCTCCCTCTCTCCCCTGTGCAAGCACACATCATTTCATTTTTAATTTCAGGCCAAAGCTTTGAATAAGCAGGCAGACAGTTAAAGCTTTTTATGTGCATAGAGTGAAACAACCGTCTGTGTAACCGAGGAATTTTAAGAACCCTTTTCCCTCGGTCAAACAGCCGAATATTTATACCAAGCTGGAGGACACCTATGCGAAACTCTGCAGTTCATCACAACAACACACCTGCTGAAGGAAAATATTGCAAGACCTGGGTTGGTGTCTCTTTTCCAGCGCTGGTCCAATGAAACCGGCTGCTGTTTTCGGCGATGATTAAAAATGTGCAACAGTTGATGTTATCTGCACCGAGCGGGTAACCTTTTACATTTTGTATTCAGTCAGCAGTCACGTGAATGATGAGGCATGGACCAAAGCCCTTCTGAATGGTCTGGTTCGCAGTGCCAGCAGCAAAATATGTGATAGGGAAAAATCCTTGCTCAGTATTTTTCTCATGTCATGAGAGTGGAAGAGGGAAACTGAGATGTTGCACCATTCGGTCGCCCTGAGGGCTAGCCAGTCTTCCCAAATTTAGGGGCAAATAAACGTCTTGGGTGATGAAAAGGGGAGGTTAATAAAAGATGCGGGGGAGGGTTTTGTAGTACTAGTCACTTTGAACGACAAGGAAAAAAATATTCCTGTGATTAAGGCATATTAGCATCATTAAGACTTGGCTCCTATTCCCAGCTGTGCCACAACCTTCCTGTGTGCAAAGTCACCTGCTCTCCTCACCCGGCTCCTCACCTCAAACATGCAAAGCCCGATCCCTGCCTTGGCGGAGAGCTGCGAGCTGCTCCCTGCAGCGTGCCCGGGGAAGGGCTTTGGCCAGGGAACCTCGGCAATCGCCACGGATGCTACAGGACGGCGATATCTTGCTTGGCTTTTAAGACTTGTATTTTTTTCCTTCTTTGGCATCTGCCATTTTTTTGTCTGTGGGAGGCGAAGGCAGAAGATGCCAAGTGCCTTCTCCCACCCAGCCCCGCTCAGCAGAGGTAGGTGACGGCGGGTCCTCCCCCAGCAGCTGGTCCAGCAAGGTGGGCACAAGGGCAGGCTTGCTGTGGGGACAGAGTCCAAGCTGGGCAGCGAGCCAGAGCCACCACCAGCGTTTTGGTGACAGGGCACCTCTCCGGGTCCTGCCTGCTGCAGCAAGGAGGGGAGGCAGGAGGCAGGTTGCTGCTGGCGGTCGCTGCCCCCATCACACTCAGCATGGGCAGAAGCCACATGAGAGGAATCAGCCACAAACCAGCATGCAAGAGCAATGCATTTCTTTCCTCATGCAAGACTTTAATGAACATTTTAATTTGATGTTCAAATGATTCATGGGATGAACATTTTTCCCAGATAAGCAAATAGCCAAGACAGACCTAGTATTATCCTATCGTGGTCACCATTGATCCAAATTCAGAGATTAAAAATTACAGCCCTAAGCCAGAGACAAATTCAAACATTTCTAGCGAAAAAGCCAGTAATGTTTCCAAGTCAAACTCCTGCCAAGGTCACTGCATTACAAGCAAAGTGGTTGTGGGTGCCTTGAGGACCCTTCTCAGCCTTTCTTGGGCTCCCAGCACAAGCCATCGGCTCCATCTCATTTCAGCACAAACCCTCCGTCTCTGCTTGCTCTCACAACATTTTTCGTATTACCCTCCACTTTCCTTCTTTTAACCTAAATGACAACTTTGAAGGTAGGTTCATGTAGAACAATATGCATTTTTTTCCACAGCATTTTCAGCTGGAAGACATATTCAAAAGGAAAACTCTGGTTTACAATCATTTTAACTGCTTTCATTTAAAAAGAAAAGCAACTGGTTCTCAGCTGCAGAAAAAAAGAAAATCATCTTTTTTTCTGCGAAATATTTCCCAAAGCATTTTTTCTAAAGGAATCACATACCCCATTCAGCTCTTTTCTTCTGGTGACTTGACTGACTTCCCCACCACAGGCTGCGGCAAAGTAAAATCAAGTCACGCAGAGGGACAAAGCATTCACCCCACCGCAACTAAAAAAAAAAGCATACGCTGCTTTCCTAGTGAACAGCTCGGATGCCGGATCATCAGCTGCGCTAGGCAGGACGGCAGCCGTGAAAACACTACCAGAGCACATCTCTCTCATTTACTGGGGTGACTGCAAATGCTCTGGGGATGCCCCCACCGCGTTCTGCACCATGTCTTATTCCCACCCCACTGACTTCTAGACTACCAGTATAGGTATCATATTGCCCACCCTCAGCATGCCATTTCAACATCCCCCAATGTCTACCTTTCCAGAGGTCGGTGACTTTAGGAGGAGACACATCTCAAAGGCTTTGTGGACGCTGTCGAGGATTGGTGCAACCCTGCAGTAGCAGGTGCACAGATTTGTTCCTAGCCAGCCAGCTATTCTTTTATTCTTTATTTCCACAACATAAAGAGCCTGCCCCCGCCACGCACTCCATTTGTTTCTAATGTTGCTGGGTTGCAAAGCAGAAGTTTATAGCAAAGTTGGCCAAAGGAGGCCACGTGCCCCTGTACCTCTGACTGACACCCCACCGCAGCATCTCCTTCTGGGGCAGCTTCCTCCCTCCTTTCCCACTGCTTTGGTCTCCTCTGATGCAACTCCTACCGATTCTTTTTATAGTCCCTATTTTTTTGTCAACATAGTATAGTTGTGAGAGTGTATCAAGGCATTAACGCACCCCATATATTTATGTGGTATTTAAATAATTGCGTTTGTCTTCTGTTACCTACAGGCATGCACTCACACAATAGCTCTGAATTTGTTCCTGTGGCTTTACAAATACTTAGTAAATCTGTCGCTCCCCTCTTTTTTCCACAACTCCCCAAATTGCACTTGTGTCGCTCATGCCCCTTGAGGGTCCATCCCAGCTTTCATTACTCTAGAAACTCGACTTTGCATATAATTTGATTGTCCCGATCTCTTAAAGTCATTCTTCACCTAGAGAGAGTCATCTGTCTCCCTCTTGGAGATGACAACAGACGTGTCTGTCTCCCTCTTGGAGATGACAACAGACATGGTTAGACTTAATGAAGACAGTTATTAAAAACCCCAGGCAGGCACAGGTGTAGCTACTCACCGCGGCAATAACCCACTCGACAGCGTTGTCCAAAAGTGAAGCCAAGGCTTATCTTCTTGCGGCTTCGCCCTTTTGTAGGAAGGGCCTGGTCCCTCCCCGGTGCTTGAGATGGGAAGAACGGGAGCTCCCCGGGCAGTCGGTGCCGCCTGCTTTTATTTCGGCAGAGCTATTTTGCCAGCAAAGGATTACTTGGGTTTTCTCCAGCTCAGTTGGGAATAAATACGCTTCACCTATGACTATAGATTTTGGTCACGAGGGTGAAGAAACCCTTCAGGGCACAGCAGCTGCTCCTCCTGATACAGCCTTTCCTGTCACTGGGTTCTTGCTCAACCCTAATTGAAATCAGTGCAAGTCTTTGATCAAAGAGGTGAGCGCCATTAATAAGAGAGGGATTAAACAAAAGTCAGAAAGCCTTCCTAATTGAGTGAACCGGCAACCGCTCAGCTCCAGTTTGCCAGATCCAACGCTCCGTCATGGGACTCGAGTCAAAATACGCCAGCAGCGCCTGTCTGGGCTCCTCGGGGCTGGGGCGCGGGAAGCAGCTATGGTCTCTGCACCGGAGGCTGCGGCAAGGCGCGCTCCCAGGACATTTTGGCAACTTTTAAAATACAACTCTCCTGGCAGAGTTGGCTCTTCCTGCTCATGTGATGCCTGTGAAACCAGCGTGACGAAGCCCAGCGGGTGATCTTACAGAAGGGGGAGGTGGCATTTATTTGTAAAATCTCCTCAGAAGCTTATTTTACCTGCTCCCACTCCCACGCTCACAAAGACATGCGTGCCCCAGACGTCTGCCCAGGGCCACCCACACACAGCATAGAGGATGAGGGGCTCCAGTGGCCGTGTCCTCTGTGTCTCCCGGATGCCTCTTGGCCAGCGGTGACAAACTAATCTTTGAGCAGATCTTTCATGCCTGTACAAGCTGTTGCCATTACCTTTCTAGTGCAGCACCAAAAAAGGAGGGCAGGTGTCCTGCGCTGTGCTGGCAATCACCCTACAGCCATCACGGTGGGGTGAGGGCAAGCACAGGTACAAAGCCTCATGGTGCAGGAACCTCTGCAACATGATAGCGATGGTAGAGGGAGCTTATTTGTGTTTACGTCTACTTATTTTCTGCTGCATCTCTGAATGTCCGTCAGCCACAGCAGGCCTACAACAAGGTTCCCAAGCTGCAGTTATCACCAGGTTCATGTCTCCAGCGAGATCAAAGCCCTAAATTTGCCACATTCACCATCTCCCTCAACTCATAAACTTTCCCTCTACCCTGCTTTGAGATTTTACAGCATATAAAGCAAATGAAGGACAGTGGACACTCGCAAAACAAGACCCAGCTTCCTTCACCGCCTCACGCTCATCTTCCGCCCTGAAGTGGGGCTGCTTAAACCTCCTGTTTTTCTAGCTGTCAAGACATACCCCTGCATGCTTTAAAGAAGGAAAATGGTGACTTGCATATCCCTTGGTTCAAAGCAGCACCGAGGCCTCACTGTGGTCCAGGGGCCAGGCAGCTACCGAGTTGCCCACTGCACACTTGGGGGGCACGGCAGACACAAGCAGATCCAGCAGAGAGAAACTAACCCCAGCAGGCTTGCAACGGTGCACTGGAAAACCATGATGTACCAATTCTTGGAGCTACCTGCAGAGAAAACGCACAGCCACAGGCTCTCTTGTGGGCAGTCGGTGGGCTACGCTCACACAGCAGGACGGGGACGGATAGCTGTTTCAACTGCGGGTGCAGGTGCACAAGCATAGGAACACGTAACACGTCAAGAGCAAAATCTGCAGTTTAAAAACCAGCTGAGCTACACCACAATTGTTTCAGCGCATACAGGCCTGAAGTGACCCGCAAAAACACAATCCAGTGAATAAGCTTGCCGTTTACAACAGGTGCTATGAAGAAATTACCCTTTCCTGCACTGTAGAAGCAGTGGCCACTTGGGCACGCGGGCCCCTCTTGCCTCTCTGGCTGCTCGGGGGGGGTGTCCAGCAGGAGGTACACGCAGATGGTGGTTTCTTTTAAACACAAATGGCCAAGAACGCCTGACGCTTTCATGTCATCACAGACCTCCCCAAAACAGGCTGAAATCTTCAGAGGATGGACAAAGATATGGTTCTTGATCCCCAAAGTTTGGTTTTATATTTAACAAAATGAGCAACATAATGACATGCACTGGGGAGAGATGATGATGGGCTCCAGCCGATCAGAGTTAATTTAAGCACAACCACAGCTGAGGCCTTAAAAATGTAATGTATAAAAGGAAGCTGCAGACACACAGTAATCAGCGTTAATGTTTCAGTTGTTGAGAACATCATAGGACAAATGATGTTCCAGTTAAAGCAGTGGCAAGACCACAAATGGATATTTTATGAGGAACTTTGAAAATATGTAAAAGAGACAGTACAAGTAGTTTAATCAATAAATCAACATGGCATAAGTTGCAAATGAGATGGGAGAATAAACAATAAAAAGAAAAGATATTAAAACATTATTTAATCATAAAAGAAAGTTACAATATTCAGTAATTTATTAGGGTGAGAATCTTTTTAGCACAACAGAAAAAGCACCATCAGATATTTAAAGACATGGAGTTTAAAGGGGAAAAAAAGATCAGTTTTAAAATATTCCATGTATTTCAGTAGTTTTTCTTTCATCCTTTCCTGATGAGATATTATAATTGTGTTATGGTTTCAAAGCAAAAGATGCTGAACACCAGAATAAGACCTTCTGACTTGTCTTGCTTACGTCAGTCCTCTCTAATCCATTCTGAAGAGTGTATATTTAACCTGCAAATGGATACGGTGGGACTCCTTTCACCCCTAGCCCTGTTATCTATTAAAACAGAGAGAAAAAAAAAAAAGATTAGTGCAATAATTCACCACTAGCAGACACTCGCTTTTCTTTCACAACTAGACATGCTTTAATTTAGAAAAGGACTGTGTCCTCTGACTTGACATCCTACTACATTTTGCACACAGCAGCTCATCACAGCCAGGAACTTCAACCTATGCTCTTTCTCTAAAGCTCAGTAATCGCAGGCCAGAGTCCATTCCCCAAAAGCCTCTTCTCAGATACGGCTAAGCATTAATTCTGCAGTTCACAATGTAACCTTTGGTACGCACACATACGGAAGAGCAGGGCTTTAAAACAAATCCCAGGGTGACAAATTTTTAAAAAAATAATTTAGTTATAACTAACTGGAAAGTAAATAAAAGCAGATGCTTTTATCTGCCATTGATGAAGACACAGAAGTATTTACACATTCTTTCCGTAATAAATAGAAAACTCGACCTGTGTGGGGAAGGAGGAGAAGTAGAAAGGGGTGATGGCATAGAAAATTTGCAGTATCAGCATTGTTACAAATTTTAAACCCAAAAGTATTTTCAAATCTCTAAATACATTTAACTTTCTCATCCTGAAACAGGAACCAAAAATACGAACAATAGCTTAACATGTAAGACTGATGTTCTAACAACCACCCTTTTCCTGCTTCCCACCACTCCAACTGGTTTGCTACCTGAAAAATCAAAGGGGGAAAAAATGGCCTTCTAAAATGACAGGGAAGAGTATCATTCACCTTGAAAACTCCGCCAGCCTGTGGTTGCCGTGAAAGCCAGTCTTTATCCATCCCATCACTGGCAGAAGTCACATACATTTCTGAATAATCCTTTCCTCCGAAACAGCAGGAAGTTGTCTTGTCAACAGGAAGTTTCACAGTCTGGAGCCTTTTTCCTGGAGAAAAACATGCGTGCCGTTTCCTGTTCATCTACTTACGACAAGAAATTTAAACAAATTATTGCGAATAACCAGTGTGGAGCCAGGTGTTCCACAAAAGCAGGTACCAGAGCAGGGGGAGGTCTCACGCTGAGTTTCAGCATACTGATGAGCACCGTGACAGGGAGAAACCAGACTTCTGTAAACCGCGTTGTTGACAATGCATCATTTAACAAGTTTCACTCTCAGTTATCACAAACAAACCCCACTCACCCCCAATCCCAGCCTGTCCTCTAATTAAATGCTAACATCCACAGCACAGACATCTGTATCTGAGCTCATCATCTAGGCTGCCCATGCAATGGGCTATAATTCCTCCCTAAAATAGGTCACATGAATCACGCCCTAGACCTGCTGACTTTTCTACTTTTAACTACAAAGGAAGCCTGGAGAGAGCAGACCTCGTGCAGCTCTACTGAGGCATAACTCGTGCTACACTTCTACTGCCTGCAGTTAAGGAAGATTAATTCCTAGAAGTTTTTCCTGAAATTTCAATAGCCTTTTAAATCAAGCTTGCATAAAGTAGGAATCACGGGACATGTCTGAAGTTTACAAGAAACTAGCGTTACCATAAATAATATTACACATTTATTACACAAACAAATAGCTACCGTCGTAACTACAGTAGTAAACAGATTGCTTCCAGCCTTAACCAGAAGGCTGTCGAGATACCTTACAGCAGATTTTTCTAAAATTCCTCCTAATTCTGGGCAGTAAGTGCTTATACCCATCATCCTGTTTTATTTACCTACAGTTGAGTTTCTCTTTCTAGAAATATGCTGAAGCACATGAATCTCCTTACAAAATATGTAATTTCCCTGGCCCCTCATTTTCGTGTGTAAAGGGCTTGGTCCCCTTACAGTAACTAACTGTTTAGCGATGTGTTGAAATAGCAGGGAAGTAACTTTGATGTTGGGAACCTTCCAAGGAGAAAGAAAAAGTGGAAAGTTTGGCCCACAACACCTATGAGAAGTTTTTGGTCAACTTCAGAGTGGGGCACCATTTCCCAGGAGGTGCTTAATCAAAGCAAGCACCTGTTTTCCTTTTTATGTGCTCTAAAACCTTTTCCCTCACCCAACAAGCTGTATGCAGCCTTGCAGTACTGCCATGAACTGACAAAAGCACAGACCAAACAGCTCCACCTGTACCACAACCCTAAGCAGGGCATAAGCACAGGCACAGGCAAAAGCAGAGCCACATTATTAATAAAACCTTCTCCCTCACCCAACAAGCTGTATGCCCTGCTGCCTTGCAGTACTGCCATGAACTGACAAAAGCACAGACCAAACAGCTCCACCTGTACCACAACCCTAAGCAGGGCATAAGCACAGGCACAGGCAAAAGCAGAGCCACATTATTAAGCCATTGGTGTAGTCCTGGCACAATGCTGGCCCACCTAGTTGGGTATGCTGCTCCCCAGAGACAGTTTGGGCTCTGGTTTTGTGTGGGAAGACAGCCTGGCTGTGCGAAAGAAGCTACGATATGCCAAATGGTGCAGGACTAAAGGACATTTGCCGATCCATTTTACTTGCTAGTATGGATGTAAGCAGTACATCCAGAATACAGGACTAAGAGGTGGAAGAGCCTCTTGTACGCAATAGCCAGGGAAGTTTGAGCACTCTGGTCCAGAATATAGGACTAAGAGGTGGAAGAGCCTCTTGTATGCAGTGGTGGAAGAGCCTCTTGTATGCAATAGCCAGGGAAGTTTGAGCACTCTGGGATTCCTGATGCTGTGTAATAAGCTTATTTGGCACACACTTTGACCCACAATGGCCAAGTAAAAATCAAAATCAAAGTTAAAAAAAAAAAAAAATCAACATCAGTGTAATGGCATAGGACTAAGAGGTGGAAGAGCCTCTTGTATGCAGTGGTGGAAGAGCCTCTTGTATGCAATAGCCAGGGAAGTTTGAGCACTCTGGGATTCCTGATGCTGTGTAATAAGCTTATTTGGCACACACTTTGACCCACAATGGCCAAGTAAAAATCAAAATCAAAGTTAAAAAAAAAAAAAAATCAACATCAGTGTAATGGCATTTAGATCATCAGAGATTATGTGCATGTCTGGTTAGCTGTTACTTCCCTGAGAAGAGCAGATTTTTCAAAATACCTAGAAAACTGGGAGAGAAGTCCTGCCTGTTGCTTGGGAGTGACAAGGACCAGTGAGTCCCAAGACAACGCTCCTGCCAACTGGGTCTAGCAGCACTTTGTGGTTACCCAGTCAGCTGGCAGCGGAAGGATTACATGGCTACATGGTGGCTTATAAAATGCTTCAGAGGCCACCCTAGAAATTGGCTGACACCAAGTCTCAGAGAAAATGAGTGGGGAGGGCATTCAAAGGGAGAAAACATGAACTGTAGGAGAGGCATGAGCCCCAGAGACAAGGGAAGAGATCCTGACTGTACTTGCAGAGTGGACTCAGCAGATAATGGCCCAGAAGATATTGTTTAGAAAGCTCTAGGATCAGCAATGTCTTCCTGGAGATGCAAGAAAATCTGCACCTGGATGCTCTGAAATCCACCTGAAGTATTCATCTATGCTTGGTATCTGTAGAAGAGAGAAACTTAGCAAATCTTTGAGACCCTGTACAATCAAAGGATATAACATACATTCATTAGGAAGAACTGGAAAATATTTAAATTCCTAATTAAAAGACATGATTGCATAAAACTAGCAGGTCACTAAGTGACCGGAAGGTGTGACAAGACTTGGCAACGTACAAGTTAGACATCCCTTTCGAGCCCTTTGCAAACCCAGTGGGATCAGTCATCATAGCCTTTCCCTGTAGCACATCCTGAATTTAAAGGCAGCAGCTACCTAGGCTAAGAAGCCTAGACCTGAAAAGCCGCTTCACCCTGAACCTCAAAACCTTCGCTTAGAAAAGACGCCAAACAAACAAGTTTCCTCGTCCATTCCCCTAAAAACACAGTCCAAGCTTTGCTATCAGTGAAACCTGAAAATCCCTCGCATGCTTTAGATGAGCTCTGTATCAATGGATGTATCTGCAACTGGCTGACAATCATTCAAGCCACACTTAATAGCTATTGTCCATCAAATAAATAAAATTAAAGGCTTTCATGGAGCTCTCCTCAAACCTGTCTGGGTTATCTCCCTAAATAGTTACAATTCACTCAGAATTCAGCAAATTGCAGATTTTAGATATTACTTTAAAATGGTAGTGCAGAGAGGGCAGATAAGCACAAGATATTCACAAAGAAGGTGGCTCTTTCTGACAGGGACACTTAGCCTGTGAAAATTCCTGCTACTGTTTGCTGCGGGTGCTGAGAGTTTTACATGAGTGAGGGGAGACAGAACAACTTCACAGAAACTTGAAAATCCGATTGGCATTTTCCGATACATCGAAATCACATCCAGCTCTGAAAGACCCTGAGCTGAGCGTAGTTGAAAGCTGGGAATGGATTAGGGATATGTACTCTCGCTTTCCCTATTCTTACAGTCTCCCTATGCACCTGCTTATGGACACTATTCCCATTAGCTTTCCCTTAAGAAAACACCTCCAGAAGGGAGGAAGAAAGGGAACACAAGTGAAAAAAGGAAGAAGGTGAAGGCCAGAGCAGAAAAAAGTAGAAACAGTGAACCAGAGAGGAAAAATGGTAGAGTCCACTGCTCCAGGAGGGTATTCAAAGGGCTGGCGGAGGTCACCAAGGAGTCCTCTGCCCACCAAAGGGGGATGATGTGGGACCAGAAACAGGTCCCCGAGCTGCTGGGATCTCCCAGCTGGAGCTTCCTCCTCCTACAGCTGGGGTGCATATTCTGCAGGACAGGAGGAAGTCCCATAGGCTGGCAAGACCTTGGATGGGTACAAATCAAAAGGTGAGGGGAAAAGCACAGCCTGAGCCTCAAGTAAGAGGTTCCAGAGGAGTCAGAAGAGAGGCTGCAGCCTGACCTGCCTGGTGCACGTATGTGCCAGGGTCTGCTGTGCGCTGCAGGAGGCATGCGTCAAGGGACGCTGGCATCCTTGAATCTGCAGCCCCACAAAACCCCAAGAATTCTGTTAGGGTTCAAGAGACCCCAGATGCAACCAGATGCAGTTGCTCCTATGCTGCATTAGGCAAACCTGTGCTGTCTGGGATCTGTCAAAATCACGCTCCCATTCTCACCCGCTGGCTCCTTGCAGACAGTGTGGTTCAGTCTCTCTGAAGTGCTTCGCAAGTGTTTTTTACCCAGACTAAACCACGCCTGGCAGACCACCAAAGTCCAAATGAGAGTAGTAATGAACAACAGGCTCAGACAATGGGCACACCCAAGACTTTACTGTGGGAATGATAAAATGCTGTGGAATTCATTAAATATTTTTGCAAAATTTATCATACAAATAATTTTCAACAATTAAAAAAATGTTGCTGGCATCAGTGTCATGTGGGACTTGTATTAACCTCAGTAGGCTGCCCAAAATAATACACTATGCTGAAGAAACATGACAAAAACATGGTTTAACTCATCTTTGCCATTTCATGGCTTATTCATTTTCTTCCACATCATTTATCAATAAGGTAAATGCCGATCTTAAGTTTGGAGGATGCAAGAGGATGCTAACTCAAACAATTCGCAAGTATAATGGTAACCCCCTCAGCAACTTTACCTCTTCCAACACAACAGAGGCTGGGAACAAAGGAGACTTATTTACAAAGCTAACTTTTGAGAGCAGGGACGTATAATTGCTTTAAAAAAAAGCAATGTTTTAAAAAGAGCAGATATACCATTTCTGTGAGGGGAAAAAAAACACCTCTCATTCTTGGCTTTTGTTTCTTCTTTTTTTTTTTTAAAAACACAGAATTCCAATCCACCTTTTGCAAGGACTTACCTGTCTCAGGGTCAAGACGAATCACTCTCCCACCATCATAACAAGCTACCCAGAGTTTGCCTTCTGTATCAATGCACATCCCATCAGGAATGCTTTCCTCTTTTTCCAGTCTGTATATACTCCTACGGTTGCCTGCAGGGTAGAAAAACCACAACAAAACTAAGTGAGATAGCTGTTAAAATTTTTATCAGTCACAGCCCAGCAGAGTTATTCGTACTATTATTTTCCAAAGCTGTGCTGAAGTCCCGAGTTCTTCGGTATGAAAGAAATAGATCGCATCTGCTGCCCTGTTTGTTTTCTGAGATAGTTGTTTCTCAGCGTGAAAGCCTGTAGATCAGTTTCTATCCATTGAAAGTATAATCCTTTTTTCTGGTGTTCTTTTCTAGTGCACCACTCATGCTGCCTACTTACAATATTAAGTGAATAACTGAATAAATTAATGTTATATATATTCAGAAAATTAATTACTCGTTCTAAAAGCAGTTTGGATCATTTCAAGTATGGGTTGCTTCCAGTCAGAGAACTAGAGACTTTTCAAACAGATTGCTGGAACGTGCCAATAATCACTGTTCCAATAATCACTGTTCCAACACAAAACTGACCTTCAGATATATAAACTGAGAGTTTATATAAACACAGAGTTAGGAAAAGCATCAACTTCAAAGGCATACTAGCAACCTAAAAACAAACAACTCTATCTGAACTTTTATCCACTGTTATTAAAGAAAATTAAAACCAACTTTCCAAAACTGTTTATTTTATGCTCTGACAACTTCAATGTTTCTCAGATGTAGCAATATTTTTAATGAGTTTCCTTTGTGCTCCTGGGGATTGTCAGATTGCCCATAGAAAGGGAGCGAGCGAGCACGGGTGAGACAGAGAAGAGAACCACCCTATTTTCTAAAAAAAAAAAATTCGATTGTAAGCCATAGAAGAGAGATATTGGGACAAGATGCTACACCTAAAAAGACTTCAAACTCACAGTTTTAAAAATAAATATCAAATTGACTGGGTTCTTTTAAAGCAAAATACTGCAGTCCATGTACTCAAAAGCAAATTATTACTCCAAGTCACTGGAATTTTTCTTTTTCCCAGGCTTGTAGAAGCCCTTAAGGGGTTTTTTTGTTTTGTTTTAAATAAATGAAGGAAGAAGAGTTTTGAGTTACTGCTTTCCAGTTGTTGCTTAGCTCTGTCTGCAGAATCTTCATCTAAAAGCTTGTATTTTAAAAAACAAACAAGGTGAAAAAAAATCTAGAGAAGCTAGAGGTTTTGCACAAGACTACAAGCTTTTCTGTTACTTTGCCTATGCTGTCAGGAATAAAAAACAAGCAGCCACAGAAATCTAGCCATACAAGAAACACTTTTGCCCTTTTTACACAGGAAGATCAGATATGCATTGTTCAGTAACAGTAGTCCAGATTACTACTCAAACTCCACCATGCAATTTAAGTACTTTATAATATTACCAACAGCCTCTGACTATTTTGAGCTAGGAGCCTATGCAGGCGCAAATGAATGATCATACGGCTTCTGTTGTTTTTTTCCGAGGAGATTTCTAAAGAAGCCCTCCCAAAGCTCTGATCATCTCTGCATAACAACCAGAGTGGAAACAAACATCACAATCTTTAGGCACAAACGATTATTTTAGAATACAACAATTCATACCAATTTTTCCAGTTTGGAGGTCATAATCAAAGGCATCCACTGAGTAGGACAAGCTGTCAATGTAAAAGAAGGTTTTGTGATCCAGTGACCAATCCAGCCCATTAGAAATGTCCACCTGATCAAAGTGCTTCACTACTGAGAGGTCGGAAAAGAGCGTATACAGAGAGCCCTGGTGTCTTTCCAGCACGGCAGGTCGAATCTCCTCAGCCATCGTACCTGTGCAGAGCCAAAGGGGAGAAAGCAGGTTCAGAGTGAACAGGCTCTCTTCCAGATTTGGTGGCAGCCCCTCGCTATGATGATGACCACACTGCCAACGGCAAAGGGAGCAGTGTTGGGGCTTCAGAAATTCGGGGAAGAAACCAAGTTAAAAGCAAAAGAGAAAGGTAGATTTCAAAAGTGCTTGCTTTTAGCAGAAGATGACAAAACACAGCCTTCGGGTTTTTTTATTGAACTGTGGCAGAAATGGTGTGCAGCGTGATTTCTGCTAAACATTTTATTCAGTCATTCAAATATTAAGAAAGGTGTGGTCAGCATTTAACTTCCCATAAATCTTAACATCTCGTATAGCAGAGAGACTGGAAAAAAATTTCCTCCTCCCTCAGAACGAGTCTTACTAAAGCCTTTTCAAAACCAAATCTTATCATTGTGGCTCGAAGTTGGCAGCTGAGACTGGCTCTTGAGAGGCTGGGTAAAAGCAAGTTACGGTAAGCCTGGGGACCCAGGCAGGAACAGATGCACAGAATGGTGTTTTAAAAACCAGGAGGACAGGATGACAGGATGGCTGAGGCTGGAGGGAACTTCTGGAGATCATCTGGGCCCACCCCCTGCTCAGAGCAGGGTCAGCCACCGCAGGTCGCTCAGGGCAGCATTGTGTCTTGAGTATCTCCATGGATGGAGACTCCACAGACTCTCTGGACAACCTGTTCCACTGTTTAACCATCCTCAGTAAAAGAGTTTTCTTACATTTAAACAGAATTTCCTGAATTTCAGTTTGTGCCCATTGTCTCTGGTCTCGTCACTGGGCTCACTGAGCAGAGCCTGGCTCCCTCTTCTTCATTCCCCCCGCATCAGGTACTTATACACATGAATAAGATTCCCCTGAGCCTTCTCTTCTCCAGGCTGAACAATCACGTACTTTTTAGAAATACCATCTACAAATTCTGATTTACAAAGAAGAATACCCACAAAATCATAAATTTTTCACTGGGAAAGTATTTTCTATTGGCACTCTGCCAGTATTCAAAACAAGCATGCCAACAGAGAGGAAGCAAGGCCAATGTCTTAAACTAGACAGGCTCTGAATAGCGGGCCTCTTTTTAAAAAAATAGTCCTGATTAGATGGTGTCCAGGTGATACAAATAAGATTTGTAAAAGGGATGTAACTCTGCTTGAAGACAAAAAAAAACCCACCACCATTTAACTATAAACAAACACTTGCTGCAGCTACAACTGGTCACTATATCTTGTCACCAAAACCTAATGGAGCAGAAGGAAGGAAGCGCCTGCAGCATACCTGCGAAATACCTCCCTGCAGGATCCACTTTCCCATCATTGAATCGGTTGTTTGGTTTATCCTTGTCCACGTGAGTAATGGTGGTTACCAGCTGCTCTTTCCATTTCAAAGCAGCAAACCTGGTTCCCAGGGTGATGACATAATCCCCAGATTTCCGGAGGGCCACGGAGCTCACAGGAGCATCTAGAAAGAGGGTGAAATGGAAAAGAGATATGCACTATGGAAAGACATTTCTTTTCTGCCCACTTTAGACACGCAAGCAGTCACACCGAATTCAGTGAGACCACAGGCAAGAGAAACAACCTACTTTTCTACCAACAAAACTGTTGCTTTAAATACACAGAAAGATGCAAAGAGGGCATACTTAACGCACACAGAAAGCTGCTACGAAGAGAATCACCAGTTTGGGACATAAACTCAGGGAACTTGAGTACTACCACCGCTCCCAGGAGCAATAATCATTACCAGCACCTGGTTCTGCCAGGTGCTTTAAAAAAAAAAGCATAAAAAGGGGGACAGATACAGGCATGTATGCTTTTTACAGCAGGTTACTGTGTGGGTTCCCCCCTCCCCAAGGGAAAAAATTGGTTGCCACAAGACCTCTCGAGCAACTGTGTTTGTTTAGCACAGCTCCTGGGTAAATCAGCCCTGCATGGCCGTTCAGTCATAACTCATGGAGACAGAGAGTATCTCTGCACTGGGACAGGTCACGCTGGGCAGGAGAGCCACCCCCCTGCACCACACTCCGCTGTGCAGTTCAGACATGCCTCCAGCAGCACCAAAAACACACCAAGGAGCGGCAGAGCTTTCCAAGAGTTAAAGCAAAACAGAAAATTAGTAAATGCTCCATGGTTAGTTTACACTCATTTGAGCTATTATGCAGTAAAACCTCAATTGCAGGTTATTATAAAGGAATTAGTAAAAAAAACAGAGAAATGAGTGTGAAGATAACATTTCTGTAAAAGCCTACAATCAGAGGCAATATAAGGAATAATAACTTTAAACAGGGTAATAAAGTCTGAGATAATATTTAATATGCATGGGACTAATCACCAACTTTCTAATTTAGAAATAAAACATTTCTTGTATTTATAGCTTTGCAGAGGTATAATTAGGTAATAGTTTCACAAACGCTTATAGCCGCCACTAGCCACCACTGTTGCAAGGGGAGCTGCTCCTTCCTGGCTGCTTGCGCTTGGCTCGGGGCACGCCTTCCCTTTGCAGCCCCGGCAGCGGTTACCACCATGCTAGAAATCCGAATGCTATTTGCCCCCAACACCTGAGATGCACTGCTGATTGCAAGCTCAACTCGAGCAACTCCTTCACCTAGAGGTGTGTGACCGCACTGCTGAGGCTTGCTGGTGGTCTGGGCTCATCTACGCTGGCCAAGTGGGTGCCACCTCTCCTTCCCTTGCCAGCACAGGGAGGTCAGCAGAGTCCCCTCAGCCGTGTGTGGCACCCGCCAAAGGCAGTCATTTTGCTGCTCTCCCGATTGCTGGTAACCGTGCCACTAAAAGCGCTTTTCTACCTGCACTGGCAGCAGGGACTTGGCCGGCAGGGCGTAGGAACGCAACTCTCCATTCGCTCTCCCAGCAAAACACCTGGGGCCACAACCCACAGGAGCCCTTCCACCCGGGCAGCCCCCAGGGCCTCCCTCCCACCCTGGGGAGCAGCCCCCAAGCACAGCAGCCTGTATACTTCTGCCTGCCCATCCCTGGAGGTGCCGGTCCCCCGGCTGCCCCTACAGCCACAAGAACGGCTCCACATCTTCCCGACAAAGCACCCCAGGGGAAAGGGGTGTATCAGGCTAAGCAAGACAGACGGAGCCACCCTACTCTTCACTGCATGAATACAGGGCAGGCTGTATTAGCCCTTGCACCCGGCTCAGTCCGCAGCCACCCCAGAGGGCTTTGCTAAGCAGCATCCACAGGAATTGATTTATTTGCAACACCATTTTACGCCAAACGGAAAACTGACCATAAGGTCTCGCCCCCGGGCACGGCTGTGTATGTAGTGGTGGTTTCCCTGTGGAGTTGAAAAGGGCATTTGAAGTTGTTGCCAAGTGTGGGGTTGTTGTAATTCTCTATAAGCTTCAGTAATGAGTAATTTCTCTCTGTTTCCACTTTGGACATTAACCCACTATTTTAATCACATGGCACTCTCTTTGGGTGTTTGGGGTTTTTTTGGTCTTTTAATCATGGTATTCCCAAAGGCACAGCTATTAATTACAGCTATTTTATTACCAAACAGAAGGAAGTACTTCAGCTGTATTCCTTCAACACCTCCAGAGGGGTCACATGTAAAAGATTACACCTTTGAGAGTAGGTCCGAGTTGGGGGGAAGGCAGGAACCTTACCTCAGCTAAGGTAAGAGGACATAAGTTTGGGAAACAATGTTTCCAAAATTAGTATTAGGCCTTCTCTCATCGTAAAACCGGTAACTACAGTAATTTGAAGGGCAGACAAGCCCACATCAATTTATTGTGAATAACGCAAACAGCTTATGCGTGGGCAAAAGCAAGTGATTTTCACCAAGTGTTACTGAACATGAGAAAGTAATAAATCCGAGTACTTAAACTATTCAAGGAACTGTCTTCAGACAGACAAATATTTACGTTATCATATTCAGAGTAAATCTGCAACTCTTTCTTTATGAGAATTAGCACATCTCTCCCTTTCTGGAATAAATACTTGAACTATTGAGACTCCAGCTGGTGACACTGTTACCTTAAAAAAAAAAAAAAAAATCATCTTCTTAAATCTTTACGGGAAATTTTCTTCCAATAAAGAAAATGTTATGGGCATTGCTCATTCAAATCAGTAACAAAACTCCCACAGATATCAACAGTAGAACTTTACCTCTGGGACAAAGAGGGAGCAAAGAAGAGCGAGTTGTGAACAACTTACAGGAAAGAGAAGTAGATAAAACATAACCCAATAGCACAAAATCATAAGAAAAGTCCTCAGGACTAAGTCTGGACAGTACCTAGCGCCTGTGCACAGCACAAGCCCCAGTGTCCTCCTTGGCCTAGGAA
>NW_009232444.1:47330-47626 GCF_000690835.1 Fulmarus glacialis
AGGGAAAGAAGCCCCACGCAGCTGCTGAGAGATGTAGCCGCATCCCCCGCCCGCGTTGGGCAGGGACGCAGGGCCAAGTCAGAACGCACAACTCTTGTGTCCGGCAGAGCGTTTTTCGAGCCGGTCCTTACGAGAGATGTAGCCGCATCCCCCGCCCGCGTTGGGCAGGGACGCAGGGCCAAGTCAGAACGCACAACTCTTGTGTCCGGCAGAGCGTTTTTCGAGCCGGTCCTTACCCACAGAGATGGCCTGCACCTGCTGGGTGACCGAGCTCCAGCGGCACACCTTTCTACCCG
>NW_009232444.1:47636-47846 GCF_000690835.1 Fulmarus glacialis
AGAGGAGCGCGCTCTCCTTCTCGTCCCAGACGGGCGACTCCCCAATCCTGTAGCCCTCCTTGGCAACGCACTCGATCCTAATGGACGACATGCCTGCGGGGAAAAGCATGCCGGCTTTACCTACGCCTGCCCAGGGCGAGCGCGTATGAAATCAACGCCCGCATCCGAATGCTGAAAGCCTGTATTTGTGCCTGCCGCCGGGTCAGAGCC
>NW_009232445.1:0-8239 GCF_000690835.1 Fulmarus glacialis
CTCTGGATGGCATCCTGTCCTCAGGTGTGTTGACCGCAGCACTCAGCTTGGTGTCGTCTGCAAACTTGCTGAGGGTGCACTTGATCCCACTGTCCATGTCATTGATGAAGGTACCAAATAGTACTGGTCCCAGTACAGACCCCTGAGGGACACTACTTGTCACCGATCTCCATCTGGACATCGAGCCATTGACCACTACCCTCTGGATGCTACCATCCAACCAATTCCTTATCCACCGCACAGTCCACCCATCAAATTCATATCTCTCCAGTTTAGAGAGAAGGATGTTGTGGGGGACCGTGTCAAAGGCCTTACAGAGGCCTTATAGACGACATCTGTAGCCCTTCCTATGTCCACTGGTGTAGTCACTCCATCCTAGAAGGCCACTAGGTTGGTCAGGCAGGATTTGCCCTTGGTGAAGCCATGCTGGCTGTCTTGAATCACCTCCCTGTTCTCCATGTGCCTTAGCATAGCATATGCCTTGTTTGTTGTTTGCTTGGAGACACTAAGAAGACATTAGTCCTAGGAGGTATACTTTATATTAAATCTGGAAGCAAAATAATGTAAAACTCTATTGAAATGGCACTGAAGCCAAGGGTTTGATTTCCCTCTCTAGGTCTGCCAGGTAACTTCACACATTTTGTAAAATGCAGATATATATATAGGCTATATAAGTGAATGGTTTTCAATTGTGCAAGGGAGCAGAATGATGAGGGCACTCCTGAGGGAGTTTGGAATCATGCTCTTAAAAATACAACTTTCTCATACATGTATTCTCTGAGGTACGGTATTTGAAAAGTACTGAGAAGGGATTAAGAAAAAAAAAAAAAGCAAGTATCTCAACATGATTATTATCATTATCATGGACAAAACAAGCTGTTTGACACTGAAGAGCAACAAGACGATGACTTGTTTTAATTTTTAAATTTTCCTTTTGGGAAAGAAAGAAAAAAAAAATCACTTCATTCACTTGAAAGAAATTTCTTTTTTTTTTATTTTAAATCATGAAATTGTAAATTTACATCCTGATCAGGATTATACATGCTGAAAAGAAGAATACCAATTTAGGTCAGCTCCTTTCTGAGAAATGTAGTTCACTCACTGGAAAAGCACCATCATGTTTATGTAAAGTTGATAATTAAAAAAGATTCTTTTGAAGAGGCTGGAGCTCAGAAGATTGTCTAGTGGTGGCCTAGAGTCAGAAAATGACTAATATATTTAACTGAAAATCAATTTTCAGTATGTTGTGTCCATATTGCCTTAAAATACAGACATAAGTCTTGGTGTAAAACAGCAGGGAAATTGTGATACTGCTGTGTTATCTCTTAGAAAGAAAGATTATTCATCTTTGTAGTGCAAAACACAATACTTAGTAGGCATTTATTATTGGGATAGCTGAAAAATATGCAGTGAAAGAGAGAAACATTGAATTAATTTACAAAAAGGCAAGTCATTCATAGAACTTGTACACAATTTCTTGTATAAATACAATATTCTTATATCTATTGAGGTAGAAGGAGGAGGAAGAAATGAAAGATTACCAAATTGCTAAGAGGGTTTTAGAGCATATAACTTTTAGGACACCTACTAATAATCTGACTGATAGAAAAGAATACCTGTCATAATGACTTGACCATCCATTAACAAATACACATAGAATAATCATTTTCATTTTAGGTCGAGGCTTGGAAGGGTGTGCGCAGCATCTCACTTGTATTCTCCAGTTGAAATTCTGTTTTTGCTGGAGCCAGTACAGCCAAGGTGTGGGTTTTCTGGGCTGGAATCAAAGCATATGAGCAGTGCAGTGCAAGTACAGCCTTTTCTCCTGTGCTGTGTCTGCTGCACACATAAATCTTGGCCATTGGCACTAAGTTTCTGAAACCCACTCAAAGACCCCATTCACACATTGAGACACCCTGTGTATGTGTATTTGCATCCTGTTGTCATCAGCAGATGTGAAACACACACATAAATAATGCCTTAGTGGGAGTACACTCAGAATTCTTCCATGTCTCTGAAAAGAAAACGTTTATGGCAAGCTCATAAGCACAGTGCTGTCAGATGTTGAGCTAAACAACTTTTCGTTTGTTTGTGTTTTAAACTAAGACTTCATTTAGAGAAAAATGCTGGTTTTGTCAACTTAAACTATTCAAAAGTAATTTCAGGACTTACACAATCACAGACCGAAACAGTCATTGCAGCTAACATTTCCATGAATTGCCAACACCTCACTGAAATTGAGTGAGCAACCCCTTCACTGAAGGCTATGCTAGGCATTGGGCAACTCCTGTGGTACCAAAGACTTTCATTAATGTTAGTGCTCTGAAGAGGGGGGAAAAAACACTTAAATCCTTGTTTGCCAATGGTCTATCATAATGGAGAAGCCAGAATAGAAAAGGAACGATGAATCACTTTCCGCACGCTTGGCATAGAGTCCCTTAGTTTTATTCCAATATGTGTAATTAAATACTTACTGAAATTTATACATGTGTTTTGAAAGACAATTCTGCATACAAGCGAGGTGCTGTTGTTATCAACAAGATCCACCAGACAATCTGAATGGAAACACAGCATAAAATTGAGACAGATCTTCGTAAGTTCTTCTCAGTCACAAGAACTTTTCTGCCAATGTACAAGCCAAAAAGCTGGTGGTGCAATAGCAAACATATTATTTAGGACTTGAGGATTTCTAGATTATTCAAAGTATGCTAATTTAGTTTTTTAAATAGTCAGTTATTCAAAGAAATCTTTCCACAAAAAGGGTTGAGCAATACTCATATCAGATGCCCTAGTTATCACCAACTTTCGCGCTATCCAATAACTTCCTGGGAGTAAAAAGGCAGCATTAATAAGACATGTGCCTTAGTCAACACTTCCAAAACTGAGTGTGTACAATTATGGATATCTTTCAATATTTCAGTACCTCAGTAGAGGTGGCTTACTTTTAGGTATGTTGAGTGATTTGTTACTCCTAATAAAGTAAAAATCCAAACCACTTATTTGGTTGATTACAAATCAGTAGTGAAATCTGTGTCACCCAAGCTTGAACACAGGATGGGTTGATTTTAAGACATGCTTAGTATTTTATGTTCTTTGGTGCCTACAAGAAGACCTGCATTTATGATAGCTGCCTACTCAGACAAACATTAGAGGAATGTGAACCATTACTTATACTTAGATTATAACTTTCAGCAGAAAAATGTGGGTAATACAAAGGAAAAGATGTTCTAAAGATAGCACAGAATGAGTATAGATTGTCTGGTGAGTTTGGGGAATCTTTGTCACTGAGTGTTAGACAGATTTCTATCAGAAGTGGTTTAGGCGTAGCCTGATGGGTTGGACTGGATTACTTGGAGTACCTGTATTCCCAGCAGCTTTATAATTCCACAGATAGGAAAATAAATATTTGAGGTTGGGATAGGAGTAGAATCTTCCAGCTTCCTTGGCAAGATCAGATAAAGTACCACAGCTGGAATAGTTGTCTAACATTTAATGGCTTAATTTGGAAGTAATGGCATTTACAAATAAAGATTTCATACACCTCATGGTATTTTTGTGGTTTTAGACAATGGTGATTCTTGCAAAAGAGGTTGGTAGAAGTGAAGGTCTGCCCAAAAAGGGAAATAAAAGAATCTACTGCAAGATATGTATAAAAAGAAAACCAGAAAAATTATTATAATCATCATCATCATTGGAAAAAGGAATAGGAACAGTTTCTCAGAGAATATTCTATTAATCATTTTTGGCATGCATAGTGAGAAGTGATTCTCACCTGAACTTCTGAGTATCTTCATCTCCATCAACCTGATTTGAAAAGATGTAAATTATGTGGATTGTCCCTGCCACACTTGGCAAACTGCTGCTCTAGGAATGTCTTTTCTCTAAACAGTCTACAGCATCTGCCAGTGGAAGAGACTGAGAACTTCCCAGCAGAACAGCTTGTACTCTGTGAGGAAAGAGGACGAAGAAGAGAACAATAACAAATCCTCCGTATTTTTTTTCAGAACAATTAAATAACTGTCTAATTGTTCCTTCATTGCATCCTGGAGCTCTATTCCCCTCCTTTGTCACGAAATACTTCCTTTTCCACTTCCAAGGAAACAGCCTGGTGCAATGGCTACATGAGCTATGGATGATAGTTCTGAGAGCTTGAGAAATCCCCCACGTTCTGTGCATGAGTCATGACCTGCAGATAGTCAAGGGGACACTCCCAGTCATTTTGTCTTGTGATTTTGGCTTGGCTGATTAGTGAGAATTGGTAATCCACTCCCATCCAAGGTGATGAAAAGGAATCTGTCTGTGAGACCATTGTGCCATTAATTCCTTTCCACTGGTTTCACAGAAACAAGAACCAGAGAATCCAGCCAGAAAGCACATGACCTGGGACATTTGCCTATGTGAGCTTTTCCTCCTTCAGATATCTTTCAATTGCATAGCTGTGAGGAATTTTTAACTGGTTTTCACAATGGATGAGCCTTTATCTTGAATTTTCTGGCCTGGTATCCAACCAGATTTCAAGCTCCCCTACATCGCTGTGCTCTGGAAGCCTCATCATTAATGACTAGCTGTTAGAAAAGGTTCTTTTAAGAAAAGTTAGATTGATTTTATGTTGTTGAATAGAGTTGTGTTGTTAAGAGCCACCTCTGTCATGTCTTCAGTTTCTTCTCCTTCTCCTAAGCATTGCCAGATTCAGGGAATAAACAAAAGATGAGTGAGGAATAACTTAAAGTGACAGAAAAAAATACCCTTTTAAAAAAATACTCTGTCTCAAATTACCATTATCTGTGCTTAAGACATAGTCAGTTGAGTGCAAGTTTCACAGCACTATACTGTCAGCATGCACTGGGAGGGCCTGCAGATTTTATCAAGTGAAGAAGAAAATGAGGGATAGGGGAAACTGAGGCACAGACTGGGAACATGACTTACCCGAGTCATTTCTTATGGCAGTAGCAGAGCTCATTTCTGTGACAGTGGCCTGCACTTTAAGACCTTAGAAAGCTTAAATATTGCATCTGATAGTGCCAGCTTTTTACTCACATCTTTTCTCAACTGTTTGTTTGACATAATGAGGAATTTGCTGCTGCAGCTGAATGCACGTATAAGTCTATGGGATTCATCCCATGGTACTGAAAGATTTGGCTGACATTATTGTGAGACCTCTCTCAGTTATTTGTCAATGATCTTGGGAATCTGGAGAGGTCCCAGTTGACTGGAAGCTAGGAAATGTTATTCCAATTTTCAACAGGGCAAGAAAGAAGACTCTGGTAATTATAGGCCTGTCAATCTCACTTCGGTGCCTGGTAAAATTATGAAGAAGATTATTCTGGGAGTTATTGAAAAACACTTGAAAGACAATGCAGTCATCGGTCAAAGCCAACATGGGTTCATGAAGGGGAAGTCATGCCTTACTAACTTAATTTACTTTTATGACAAGGTGTGTTGGGTTGACCCTAGCTGGATGCCAGGTACCCACCAAAGCCACTCTATCACTCCCCTCCTCAACTGGACAGGGGAGAGAAAATATAATGAAAGGCTCGTGGGTCAAGATAAAGACAGGAAGAGATCACTCACCAATTACCATCACGGGCAAAACAGACTCGACTTGGGGAAACTAGTTTAATTTATTACCAATCAAATCACAGTATGGTAATGAGAAATAAACCCAAATCTTAAAAACACTTTCCCCCCACCCCTCCCTTCTTCCTGGGCTTAACTTTATTCCTGAATTCTCTACCTCTTCTTCCCCAGCGGCTCAGGGGGACGGGGATTGGGGGTTGTGGTCAGTTCATCACACAATGTCTCTGCTGCTCCTTCCTCCTTGGGGAGGACTCCTCACACTCTTCATCTGCTCCAACGTGGGGTCCCTCCCATGGGAGACAGTTCTCCATGAACTTCTCAAATGTGAGTCCTTCCCACGGGCTGCAGTTCTTCATGAACTGCTCCAGCGTGGGTCCCTTCCACAGGGTGCAGTCCTTCAGAAACAGACTGCTCCAGCGTGGGATGCCCATGGGATCACAAGTCCTGCCAGCAAACCTGCTCCAGCGTAGGCTCCTCTCTCCGCAGGTCTACAGGTCCTGCCAGGAGCCTGCTCCAATGTGGGCTTCCCATGGGGTCACAGCCTCCTTCGGGCATCCACGTGCTCTAGCATGGGGTCCTCCATGGGTTGCAGGTGGATATCTGTTCCACCGCTAACCTCCATGGGCTGCAGGGGAATCTCTGCTCAGGTGCCTGGAGCACCTCCTCCTCCTTCCTCTTCACTGACCTTAGTGTCTTCAGAGTTGTTTCTCTCACGTACTCTCACTTCTCTCTTCGGCTGCAGTTGTGCAGGGTTTTTTTTCCCCTTCTTAAATATGTGATCACAGGGGCACTACCACTGTCACTGATGGGCTTGGCCTTGGCCAGCAGCAGGTCTGTCTTGGAGCCGGCTGGCATTGGCTCTCTCAGACATGGGGGAAGCTTCTAGCAGCTTCTCACAGAAGCCACTGCTGTAGCACCCCTCCCTACCAAAACCTTGCCACGCAAACCCAATAGACAAGGTTACCTGCCTAATGGATGAAGGGAAGGCAGTGGACGTGTTTTTTTTTCTTTTTATTTTAGCAAAGCTTTTGACACTGTGTTTCACAACATCCTTCTCGACAAAATGTCCAGCATACAGTTAGACATGTGCACAATAAGTTGTGTGAACAATTGGCTGAAGGGTCGGACTCAAAGAGTTGTAGTAAATGGGGTAACATCAGGCTGGCAGCCAGTCACTAGTGGTGTTTCCCAGGGCTCAATTTTAGGGCCAGTTCTCTTCAATGTTTTTATCAATGACCTGGACACAGAAGCTGAATGTACACTAAGTAAATTTGTCAACTATACTAAATTAGGAAGACCCCTTGACTCCCTCAAGGGTAGAGAGGCCTTACAGAGAGACCTTGATAGATTAGAGCGCTGGGCAATCACCAACCGCATGAAATTTAACAAGGACAAATGCCAGATTCTGCACCTGGGATGGTGTAATCCTGGATGTATGTATACATTGGGGGACAAAAGGCTGGATTGCAGCCCTGCAGAGAGAGAGGCTTTGGTTGATGGTAAGCTCAATATGAGTCAACAATGTGCCCTGGCAGCCACAAGGGCCAGCTGTATCCTGGGGTGCATTAGGCACAGCTGAAAGAAATGATTGTCCCACTATACTCGGCATTGGTGCAGCCTCACCTGAGTACATTTTGGAATCCACAATATGAGAAGGATATAACAATACTAGAAAGTGTCCAAAGGAGGGCAACAAAGATGGTAAACGATTAGAGGGCAAGACGTATGAGGAGCAGCTGAGGATACTTCGTTTGTTCAGCTTAGAGGAGACTGAGGGGTGACCTCATTGCTTTCCACGGCTTCCTCATGAGGGGAAGCAGAGTGAGAGGTGCTGATGTATTCTCTCTGGTGTCCAATGATAGGATGTGAGGGCATGGCTTAAAAGTGCATCAGGGAAGTTCAGACTGGACATTAGGAAAAAGTTCTTCACTGAGAGAGTAGTCAAGCACTGAAACAAGCTCCCCAGGGAACTGGTCATGGCCCCAAGCCTGTCAATATTCAAGAAGCATTTGCTCTTAGATATGTGGTTTAACTTTTACGTTGCCCTATGTGGAGCTGATGATCCTCTTGGGTCCCTTCCAACTCAGGATATTCTATGATTCTATGAATTCTGAAAATTGGGGTAGGAGAAGAAGCAGTTGTCAATAAAGCATAAAAAAATAATCAATTCTTTTAAATGAAAAGAAATAATTGCATTTTCAAACAAATAACATGGTTTGTCACCTGAATTTTTCATTTAGCATTTTTAAGAATTTCAAACACATGTATGTCAAGAAAAATGCATTTATCAAATGCCTAAATCATAGAATCATAGAATCATAGAATTATTAACGTTGGAAAAGACCTCTAAGATCACCGAGTCCAACCGTCAACCCAACACCACCATGCCCACTAAACCATGTCTCCAAGTGCCTCATCTACACGTCTTTTAAATACTTCCAGGGATGTGACTCAACCACTTCCCTGGCAGCCTGTTCCAAGGCCTGACCACTCTTTCAGTAAAGAAGTTTTTCCTAATGTCCAGTCTAAACCTCCCTTGGCGCAACTTGAAGCCATTTCCTCTCATCCTATCACTTGTTACTTTACTTGGCAGACCAACCCCCATCTCGCTACAACCTCCTTTCAGCTAGTTATAGAGCACGGTGAGGTCTCCCCTCAGCCT
>NW_009232446.1:0-15382 GCF_000690835.1 Fulmarus glacialis
TACCCACTGCCCAATTTTAAAGATTTGTGCTGCTACTTGCTGCTGAGATTTGTGGGTTTCAAGGCTAAGTTCTGAAAGAAAAATGCTTGTCAAGTTGACCCAAAGTAATATTTCACATCTTTGGAATTAAAGACATGTTCAATGTCAAACCCTGCGTCCAGAAGCAGCTGACAGTTCTGAGGACGTTTCAACATGAACTGCAAGACTTGCACCTTTCTTTCCTGAAATGGCACAGGTTTCCCAGAGAGGTTGTGGAGTCTCCATCCTTGGAGATACTCAAAAGCCATCTGGACATGGTCCTGGGCAACCGGCTCTGGGTGGCCCTATATGAGCAGGGGGGTTGGACCAGATAACCTCCAGAGCTCCCTGTCAACTTCAGCCAGCCTCTGATTTGGTAAAGCTGGGTGGGAAATGACTATATCCTGCAAGAATTCAAAAGCAGTTCTTTTTTACGTGGGTATGAATTCAAACTCTTTAAGTTTTGTTCCTGAAATGCATGTGAGAAAGCGAGAAAAACTTTCTCTCTTCCCTCCATTGGTGTTCAGGTGTTCTCCTGGCATTTCCAATGCCAAATGTCATGTCCCTGCTGTGCCAGATACAGAACAAGGAAATTTTCCCATCCTAGGCATGGCCTGGGGGATTGATGTCTCCAGCTAGAGCCATTCACTTTTGCAGGAATTAGCAAAGGTATCTGCTGGTTCATATCCTGAATGTCCATCATCACAAGTGAGTGGGTTTATGAGACTGTTGGCTCTCCCGCAGCATGGGAAACACGCTGCCTCTGGGAGCAGAAACTCCCTGTTGGTGCAGTGGTGGGTCCTTCCCTGCAAATGAGAGCTGAGATAAATTGGCTGTTTTTAAAACAAAATCATTTCCCTGAAACATCCTTGTGCAGCTCCTGTGCTCTGTGGAGGCTGCGGCAGAGAAGGAGGAGGTACCCAGAGAGGAAAAGAGAGGGCTTTTAGCCTGGGTGGGAACAGTATTGTAAGACTCTGGGAAAGGCAGCGCTTCCCTGGGCAATAAACTGAGCAAAATATGCAGAGAAAAGACTTACAGAAAAGTACACCGCTGCCCAAGGGGTTTGGGGCAGACATTCTGATGATTCCTGATGCATCCTGATGATGCCACCCTGCTACCCTTCGCTGCTCCCTCTCCTCCTTCCCACACCTCCAAATCCACAGCTGGCTCTGTGTTTCCTGCTCTCAGTGCTGATATCAAACCACAGAGATGATTTTATAAGTAAAATCTCCACGAGCACCCCTTCCCAGGACACGAGATGCCTACCACTGATGGAGGATGCTGCTTTGCCAACAAATAATTTGGGCACAGTGAGGTTGGGGAATAACGCTCAGACATAAGACCCCTCTTGACTTCTCCTGGAGGCTGAGGAGGTCTGACTTGCTGCAGCAGCTTGAAACAGTGTAAAACTCAAGCATCCGGAGCAGATGCTGTGCAAAGATACCGAAGTTATTGAGGCCACAAGACAGAGCAATAAATCACAGTGCGTTACGGGGATGATTTTGTTATCTTTGTGACGTAAAATCCCTCCCCCCCACATCCCCCTCCTGTCCACATGACTTACGGAAGAAGCAGCCCACTGCATTTTTGCAAATGAAATCATCAGGGACAGCAGCAATTCAGATCTCAAAGCAGATAGAGGGAAGAATCGGGTCTCTAGAGCATACGGGCGTACACCCGGTTTCCTTTTGCAGGCACAAGGTGTTGCAATGTACCCTTTCTTCCCTCTTCTGGCATTCAGCTCATGCAAAAAAAAAAAAAAAGCTTTGGATCTGATTCAGTTAGCCCTTTTCCCTGCCAAGAGCTCTCCCTCATGGATCTGAAATGGATGTGAGCAACGCTTGCAAGAGCTAGGAGCTCCCCAAAACAGCTTCTCTCCTGCAAACTGCTTCCTAGAACGCTTTGAAGAGTCGGTACTTGCTCCAAAGTCCATTAAGACCCACAGAAATCTTCCCATCATTTCCAGTGAGTTTTAGATCAGAGCTGAAAATAAATAATCACCAGGGAAGAAGTTTATGGGGGGAAGGCAAGTCACCCTGGTGGGTGGTTTGGCAGAGCAGATGCTACAGACGGGACCACAGGCAGCTTGGTGAGGGAAAGGGCGAACACGGGAATTGCATTTACTAGAGCTGAATGAAATTTGGGCAATAAAACTAAATTTTCTTGAAATGTGAAGTACGCTTTTATTTTTTTCCACAGTCTGTGGTGAAGCTGCCTTATGTTTGCAAATGTTCTTCAGAGGAAAGAGGCCGTTTTCAGCAGGGTAGGAGGGTTTCAGCAGCCACATAGCAAAATTTGAATGGCAATAAAAACAAGAACAGGACCACCAGCAGATTCCTTCCCACTTACTTACATATTTGCAGCAGGAACAGGTGAAAATATAAACACATTTCCAGGCAAAATCATTCCTTTTCACAGAATTTCATTATTGCATCACAAACTATTTGTTCTCCGAAACCAAACTGATGAAACTTCCATATAGTCAGAAGTTTTCATAAATGCACCTATTACCCCGTAAAAATACAGTCAGGTTCTCTGACAGGACCCCCCTCTTCATTCTTTCCACAGGGAACAAGAACAGTGCTGGCTTCTGGTGACAGCTAGAGTTGACGTTATTTAAACATTTCAGTATTACATTTCCGTTTACATTTTTTCATCACCTTTTGGCTGAAATTCTCCAGGCCTGACCAGCTCAAAGTAAATAGCGTGAAGAAATGAGAAACAAAAAAAATCCCAACCTACTCATTTTTTTAGAATGATATGATTACAAAATTAAATAAAAGCCTATATTTCCTCTTCCAAATAAATGATGATGATTTAAACAAACAAACTGGGAGGGGGAGACCTGCAGTTTTGAAAAAAGCTTAAATGGAGAATTCAATTTTACCGAGGAAAATGGGACTGACCTGGCCAATGCTTCTAGTGAAAAGGTCATCCCACAAGGACACAACAGTTGTGTCCATTTCTGAAAAAGGATGAGGGGTAATAGTAAAGATATACTAAAGAATAATAAAAATATAGCTTTTGTCCCAATGAAGCATGGTCAAATAATTACTCAGAAATGAAAATGTGGAAGAGATAATGTCTCCTACATCACTTTTTCTCTGCCTTATTATGGGAGTCTACCTCATACTGAAGGTACAGACATTAGGTATAGCCACAGCTCATGGAAACCCGGTCAGCAGGTCATGTTATAGATGGGTTGAGAAAGATGTCAGTAAACCCTACCCTTCCTTTTATGAGCATCTAGGATGCTCATCCACCCTCTAACCCTATTTACCAGTTAATGCTTATAGCTTGTGAGTTCAGCCCTGGAAGCTCAAACGCCCGCCTCCAGCCCAACCTATTTCCACTCAGGTTCTGCTGATGGCCGGCTACAGCCTCTTGACCTCACTGTTAATTATGGAATTACATCCTATAAAAAGGGCATAGTGCCTTGAAGGAGCAAACTGCGCTCTGCAAATTGCTCAAAATGACACTAAAAGTCAGTCGAGATGTTCAGCCTGTGTGTCTACATGCCATTAAATGAGTTTAGTAACTACCTGACTCTTCCCTGAAACCCACCTGAAGCACCCATCTCTCCTAGCAATCAACCACTCCCATCTTATTAGTAGGATAAACGGTCACAGAGTGAAATGTCGAATGAAAACGGTCTCTGATGGAGTAGCCAGGGCAAAGGATGCCAGGACAAAGGTAATTCAGGCAGGTCCTAATTTTTGAGACGTGCCACTCATAAGGCTCAAGAGTTGACTTCTTGCAGGCACGCGTGTATCATTGTGCTGCATTTTGTCCTTTAAGTGCTCTGCCCCTAGCAAGCAGGAAAGCACAGCTGAGCGAGATTTGTGGTGGTTAACCTCTCCAGCTGCCTCAACCACCATTCTGTGCTTCTTCCAAGAGAAATATCTCTCTGTGGGGAGATACCTTCCAGCTCCTTCAGACCCCAGCTGTAGGCACAGATGGGACAAAGCAATGCAAGATGCTAAATCTGCCTCCACAGCCCACGTGAGAACACTGTGCTCAAAGTTGTGCTGGCTTCTAGTCCCCTGAAGGCTTCGTCAGCAGGTCCCTCCCTGCCTGCCAGAGCAGAGCATCAGCATCCCAGGGTAGGAACCGGAGATCCCAGGAGGTGCAGTGGCTTTGCCAAAGCAGCCTGGCAAACCAGTGGCAGCTCCAGGAATGAATTCTGGTTTAATCTCTTGGCTTTTGAGACAGGACAGCCCCTTGAAAATGTGGTGTCCCCTACTCTCACCAACAGATTCATCTCCCAAAATAGAGGCACAACATTTAGACCTTTGCGTGCAAAACCCCTGGCTCAAAAAGGCAATGATTTAGCTCTCAGCTGAACCAGAGGCTTGCAGAACATGCAACAACAGGAAAGCAAAAAAAGCCCAGCTGTTGCAACCTTCCTTTGTAGGGAAAAATAAATTTACGTAATAAATGGGCTGAGGAGCAGGTATGGGGCATGGACGGGGCTGTCAGAAGGAAGCCATTTCCTTTGCAAATCCCAGGCAGAGGGTTTCAAGCTTGCTTCAGGGCAAGGGCTCTGGTGAAATGGATTTTTCACAGCTACCAAAGTATTTTTACCGTGCCTTCAATTTAGTTCCCAAAATTAAAAAAAAAAAAAGGTGTAGGTGCCCTGGGGGAATATGTGTTTTGTGCGTGTGCTTAATATTGGGCCAGATAAACCCCAAAGAGTCCAGCTAACCTTGGAGAGAATGTGAGAGAATGAATCTGTCAGCTGTACATATCGCATGCTTACCCCCCCGCACATGCGCACACACACGCGCACACACACTCACACGGCACTTGATGGATGAGATGATTTGAAGTTTTTGACAACAGCATTTTGTTGTGGGGAAAAAATGGGTTTTTAGCAAGTTGCAGATAAATGAGCAGAGTTTACTGGAGTGCAGGGAATGCGGAAGGCAATAGAAACTCAATGATTTGTGAGGTGAATGGCAAATGCAAGTGGCCATTTTTAAAATTAAGCCACAGAGCCACAGGGCAAATCTGATCTTCACCTCCTTCAACATTAGTCAGAAGGGAAAGGGTGGGACAGGTTGAGATAGGATAGGATAGGAAAGGATAGGATAGGATAGGATAGGACAGGATAGGATAGGATAGGACAGGAAAGGACAGGATAGGGTGGGAAGGCAAGGCAAGGAAAGAGGTCTGAAGAAAGAGTGAGCTTGTTGACATGAGATGTCATCAGAAAATATCGGTTCTATCCCCCAGTCTCAGCATCTCCTGCAGGAGCTTTTCTTCTAACTGTTTGGCCTCATACTTCCTTTCTTGCCGTCCCCCACCGGCAGGGATGGTTTTTGGCTTGTAGACGTGCTGAGCAGGGCAGTGTGGACCATGTGGAAAAGGGCTGAGCCAGAGACAGGACCCCTTGTCAGGGGTGACAGAAGATCACCACTTCACCTCTAAAACCTTGAGGCATTTTGTCCAAACCAGAACTGGAAGGGACTCAGCTGCCTTTTGTCCAAAGATGATGGCTGTGTGGTAGTCACATCTCCAGGCTGTTGTACAGCACTGCTCAGCATTTTATTGGTATTATTTGTTATATTTGCAAACATTGGAGTCCATGTGTCCTACAGATGCAGAGCAAATCCGTATAAACTGGACCTTACGAGCTAACAGGACAGGCTAAAAACATCTTTTTTCTCACGAGGAGGAGCAGACACACAAGCTCTATCTGCACTAGCAAATAAAACAGATTTTGGCCTCTCTGTTGGCCCTAAGGCAAGCGGCACAGCTCAGCTCTGGTGGTTTTAATCCGTGACACCTATTGGGCATGGTCCCCAGTCTGGGCTAGTCCTTGAACAACGAACAAGTGCTGCTGGGCGAGCACTGGCTGGACTTCAAGCCTTGGAACAGGCTGCCCAGGGAAGTGGTGGAGTCACCATCCCTGGAAGTATTTAAAAGACGTGTAGATGTGGCACTTAGGGACATGGTTTAGTGGGCATGGTGGTGTTGGGTTGACGGTTGGACTTGATGATCTTAGAGGTCTTTTCCAGCCTTAATGATTCTATGATTCTGTGACTGGACCAAAGCAGTTTCATGGTCCATGCCAACAGTTCAACAACAGAGACCTTTGCCAGGCAGTGCTTGGCCTCGTGCCTTGTCCCTGTGTATCAGCAGCATCCTGCTTGCTCGTAGCTCAGACAGAAGACCCTGGGATGCTTCATTAAGACAATTTGACTCGGCAGAGCCATGTAGGTGTGTTACATGGGCATCGTAAAACACTCTCCAGAGAGACTTGGGGGGCGTGGGGTGGAGACATCATAGTCTTTGAATGAGCCCTAGAATAAAAAGGACTACAAGGACTGTAGCACTGCCCACATTTACAGCTGCAAGACAGTCCCACAGCAGCATATGTTCCCTGAGCAGGAATCCCCTGCTCCCCTTGTCACCAGTCCCATGTGATGCTGTGCATGGGTGCTGAGGGTGGCACCATACCATCCGTTCCACCAGCGCTGGAACAAAACATGGTCCTACCAGCCCAAAATCCCTGTCAAGTGAAGCTTCACCCACTCACATGGACTGCAGTCACTTTCAGCAGTGAAATCAAGCTGCTTGTAAGTGAAATGCAAAGGACTACAGAGGGCTGTGTGGATCCTGGCTGGACGATGTTCAGCACCACTGTCAGGGCAGGAAAGTTGGCAAGAGAAACCAGCGTCTTTACGCAGGGCAAGGCAGAGCCAGGAGTTTCTCTTGAAGGCAGTAAGGTTTCTCTCTAGGGTATGTCCAAGACTGGCAGTTAGGGTAGAGGCAGCCCATCATTGAAACCACTAGTGCAGGAATTGTTTTGCATAACAGGAGGAAGATGAAGAAAGGACACAAACGACAGCTGAAAAAGACATGGAAAGGTGAAGAATAATACAGTGGCTTCAGATCAGTATTTCAGGGGTGATGCAAGGAAGGTATTAATGCCATCGTAATACTGGCACTGGGTTGAAAATCTAAAAACCAATGTAAGACGTTTTATGGTCTGTTAAATCACATGATGAAAAGCATTTTGCACAGAAATGATTTTATATGAATGATCATTGTTCTCCAAGAAAACAGACCAATACCAAATGGAATTAATACAACAGAATGGAAAATTGCTAATAATAATAATAATAAATCCTGCAGTTAGACTTTCACAGCCTAATTATTCAGAGTGTTAGTCACTAATGGCCTGAGACATCCCCATCACAGATAATGCAAGTAGTCAGTAGAAGTGTGATTGGAGATAAGTGGCCTGAATTACTCGCAAATAATAAATATGTTTTACATATTCCCAATCTTTCATATCCCCAATCTGTGACTCTCAAAGAACTTAATGAATCCATATAACCCTTTGGTGGTAGAAGACTTTGATAACCTGAAAACACTGCATTTGTGAATGAATTAGGCAGAATGTCCAATGGTCCTGCAGTTTCTGTCCTCCGTAATCTCCAGATGAAAATGCTACTATTCTCTGACCTTGCATTTGAAACTCCTTGAAGGATCTGACATCTTCAAGTTCTAGCAGGTTTTCAGAGCAATGGTTCAAACATTTTCATTGTGTTGACCATAGTTCAGCAAACTGACCCTGGTTTCCATCCTTCCCATTCATACACACATAAAGACATCTCTTGGTCTATTAGTGAACCTCTGTTTACCAGTTGTCATTGAGGAGACCATCTCCCTGCTAATTTGCATTGTTTTCCTCTTGCCATTTCCACCCTGATTATGCAGTGCCTTTCACAATCCTGTGTGGTTCTTACAGAGGAGTATTACATCACTCATTTTAGTCTACAACAGACATTTAAGTTAAATGAACTTTAGATCTCCAGAAGTTAGCCCAAGTTCTTACTAGCATCAACTGAGAGAGGTAAGTTTCTCCAGAGAGTGATTAACAATATTCAAAACACTTAACGGTGTGGACATACCCTTCGCTATCACCTACATGATTCTTAGCTTTTTTTACTGACAACAAGCAATGGGGAGAAAGAAGAGGACCTTGCTCCATGCAGCCAGCCACTTCTCCAGGAGTGCTACTGCTGGTGCTGCCCAGAGCATGGCTTGAGGACATTCTCTGTTGTATATTCATAGTAACTGAATTCCCTCACATGGATAAAGTGGTAGCATGTGGCACAGCAGTTAAGTCCAATGTTGGATCTATTGCACTCTAACTCAGGAGCTCTTGACATTCTCCATTGTATATTCATAGTAACTGAATTCCCTATACATGGATAGAGTGGTAGCATGTGGCACAGCAGTTAAGTCCAATGTTGGATCTATTGCACTCTAACTCAGGAGCTCTTCTGGAACACAACTCCACCTCTCAGTTCTTCTCCTCTTTCAGCAGTAACCTTTCCAGGGTACTGGTGGAGAAACCCCACTAGCAGACACAAGCACATGTGATCTGTGGGATGCTTCAAGGTTTTGTTCTCTTACCGTTAATTGTGTGTTGGTACTATATCACATATGTCAGAGTCCATCAAAGTGATTATCCTTTGTCCCTGTGCAAAAAGACACTGACATTCCAGTGGAGCACAGCCCTTGTGCTGGGTGTCCCCGTGTGAAATGCACCCTAAAGAGTCCCTAAACTTACGTGAGTCTGTGAAGTTGTTTAGTATACGAGTACTCAGAATGGTAGGGGGTCTTCTGCTTTACTCACAGAAGAAGTGAATGAGAAGTTTGTCACCATCCTGGAGGGTCCAGGTTTAGATCCCTAGACCTGACTAAAGCCCAGACAATTCTTCTATACTTTCCGGTTTGGAAGCTGGACAACTATGGTCTTTACTATTTCACGTTTTGCAATATGTATTCTTCTCTTGTTGTGGAGAGTCTCAGAAACAGCTGAAGCTAGACATCAAAATGTTGATTGATTTGAGTTATTAATTTAATTGATAACCCAGGTATTTGCCATGGGAAGGTAAAAAATTATCTCTGACCTACAGTAATAAGCTAATAGTGTTTGTGTTCCAAATATAGAGAAAGAGAGGGAGGAAAAAGAGCTGAGAAATTCATAAATATATTCTTGCCTTCAATCCACTCCAAATGATTAAACACCCCCAGGTTTGTAAAAAGAGAGTGCAAAGGAATTCTTGGAGTTCCTGGTAAGCAAATCGTTTGCTAATAACGAACACTTCATTGTGGATAGAAACACCTTCTGTTTGATTCTTTACAACACAGAAGCATCATCAGCTGCCTGGCATGGAACTTTTGAAAGGTCAAGATTAGCATTTAATCATATTTTGGAGTGCTGATAAAGGGTATTTTTGCTGCTAGCCAAAAAAAAAGAAAAAAAAAAAAAATCAAGACTTCATTTTACATATTCCCAGCACATTATTCAAAGCGAGAGAAAAACAATTTCCAACTGATTTAGAAACCGAAAACTTGATTCTCTGCTGATTGGCAACCAGTTATTATTGCTCTTTATTATTTGTATGCCGGTAGCCTGAGGATGCACCGACGTTATAAACACTGTGTGCAGATACTGGAATGGAAAGTTTCTTGCCTAAATAGTCAAAGCAAATGCTGGGAGGAGAGAGAAGGAGCGGAGGGGTGGAGTGATTTGCTCAAGGTTACTCCACAGGTCAGCAGTAGATGTGACAACACAGTCCCAATCTGTACAATACATATCCAATGGTCATGTTCTTGGATTGTAGGTGAAGGTGTTGACCTCTGCCTCTGGAGCACACCCCCTTATTTGATACTATATTACATTATTTGTATATTTATTTCTATACTCTATCATCCTGCTTTGACCCTGACTAAAAGACCACACAGGGCCAGCAGAAGAAGCAGCTAGAGCTTTGTCACAGCCATCCATAGGCAAGGCGGATGTTAATGAAGACAGCACCGTTTTGAGATTTAAACACTTAGCCTTCTACAGAGCTTGAGTTCCAGCTTTCTCTGTATCATTTACCCAAGAGTTTGTCTTGCTCAGGGCAATTTCCTGGTCCAGACTGAGTCACAGTGGCTCTGCGGCACACTGTGATAGTGAAGTTTGAACCTGGCACTTCATTTACAGGATGAACACAAGATTTGTGGTCAGATGAGTGCTTACCTGTGATGTTAGGAAAAGTGTAAGAGCTCTCAAGGGAGAGAAGAAAAACAGAGAAAGAGGGAACAGAGCACCAGGAAAGACAGATGGAGCACAGGGAAAGCTTAGGACGGTGGCTGACGGTGGTCCCAGGAGTCCCACTGTCCACATAGCCTTCTCAGCACAACAACTATCAAATCTAAGGGTGCCTTGGAGGTCAGTGGCAAACATTCAACCGTAGCACCTGATCATCAGCCATGTATGTCATCACAGCCCTTCTTCATGGCTGCCTGGTTGGGATGGCTGTTGTATCCATAACGAAAATCATTCCTGGGTGACCCAAGCACATTTGTAGCTCCTGCACCATTAGCAATGATGATAGCACAGTAGGTTTGCAGCAAGGCTCACAGCTTCTGGCTCACTGATAAATAAAGCAGCAAAGGAAAGCTCTACATGGCAAGATATCTTATTGAGAGGAGGCTAAGAGAAAGCTGTCTAGACTGTACTTCCGTGACTAATGGAAGGTCATACATTCACCAGAGCTCTTCTTATCCCTCTGTCCAGTCTCCCAGGTCATGGCTTTTCCACTATGTCCTCCAGAAGAATCTATTCTGCAACAGTGACAACAGTTGTGCAAAGGCGTGGAAACAGTTCTTCATCACCTGTAAAGGAAGACTGGTGCAAAAGCCACTTCTGCCACTGGAAAGTGATGTTTCCTTCTGTTCCACCTGACAGAAGCTGGAAAATCCTCAGGAGGGGACAATGAGGCGGTGCTGGATTGTTCCATATCTGGGTTTCTGAGAAAAGGGAAGAAACAGGATCTGGGGAGACTTGGGAAAGGAACTTAACTGTAAAACCTACCGCCCATCAGCATTTTGGTGTTATGCAAGGTCATTTTCTCCAGATTCTCTGTCCATACAGCTGAATTACAGAAATAAAGCCTGTGGGTAGACAGAGAGATACAGGTGAATTCATAACACGGACATTGTTCTTTCTGTGTACCAGGACTCTGGAGTGGAGGAGACCCCTGTAAGCCCTCGTGTTACCACTGTATAATGCTGAACTAAAGAGAAGCAAGGTGTAAGATAAAATTAGCACTTTGCCCTTCCACTTTAACCCCAGCAAGCTGTGTGTGTCTCCTGCCTCCTCTCCAAAAACCTGGCCACTCTGCACAGCCCACGCAGCCGGCTGTTGGGGAGAGCTTTCACCTTGGGACTGCTTGGAGCCACAGGGCATGTTCCCCCTCTCTCACGGTGGAGACAGCCAGGCAGTATGTTTTCCTCTTATTTTAACGCTAACTTACCCGGGGAGCATGATTACCAGATGTTTTAATTCTGGATAAATTACTTCTTCCTGCAAGAACTGCTGTAAAAAAAGCCTGGAGGGGGAAAAACATCGCACAGCTTGTTCAGTGCTACTTCAAGGAAAGCAGGCATTCTGGGTAATGACTTTCAGAGGAGGAGTGTAGGCATGGGGGGGTTGGGGGGGACCCTAAACAACCTATCTGCTCTGATGAACAGAAGGAGAATTGGAGAAAGCAGCAACCAAGATGCCAAAGAGATGATAATATATACAACTTCTCTGCAAGAGGCGAGGGCTGTGGCTCATGTAGTGTCAAGGTAAATACAGAAGTTGCTCTCTGTGTGCGTGTGTTGCCTGTGGGGCAATTTTACAAAAGAAATTAGACAGCTCTGTGGCTGAAATCACGATCACGGTGGGGGGGTGTCCAGGTCTGATGTATCGACAGGTCGTTTCGGAGGATGCAGAAGTTGTTCAGTTTTGCTCCCCATTTCCATTTTTCAGGAAGGAGAGTGTTACCTGGGTTATCACGATCAGATCTGGCCAGGCAGTGAGACTACCCCTGCTCCTGAAACAGCCGATAGATGTGAAAACCACTGAGTGGCTCTGGTTGCCACTCCATGGATATGTTAATTAATGCCCCGCTCTGCCTGGCGTACTCAGGATGAGAGTTTTGCTATTGCTCCCAAGAAGAGTACTGAGCCGTTCAGTTTGGAACCACAAGAGCTAATGCTTTTGCTCCTGAAAGTTTGGGGTTCACTCCCCAGCAAATGGAAGGACGGTAATACTTGCAAAATGAAAAATATCCCTATGACTCAAACCGTGGGAAGCATCAGCCCTTGGGCAAAGCCCTAACTTTGGCATGTGACTGAAGTGACTGAATTAACAGCTCTGATGTCCTGTTGCTCTTAATGTTCAATGAAGGGGGGAAGGACCTTCAGAGGCGGGTTGAAACATCTTCTAATAACACTTTGCTCTCTTCAATGTCACTGGAAGCATCCCAGGGCAGGGTTTCTACTAATGTCAGTCTGAAAAACTGGACCTTGGAGCAGTTCAGAATATGTTTTGTGACCTCCATGCCGGATCCCCAGGAAACGAGGCTGTTAGGCTGTCCATACCAGCATCGTTCTTCAGAAAGAATGTAATTTGCTGCAGAGCAGTAATGGGAAACAGATGAGCGATATAACCCAATAGGCCATTTATGCTACGTTTCTGCAAATGCAGGTTTGAACATAAGGTTGTATTTATGTTTTGGGTGTGCAGAAGGAAAAAAAAAAACCCACAAAACTTAAAACCCTGTTCTTTATCATTTGATTGGCCTGGACACTTTGAGTATCAACATTACACTGCAGAGACAAGAGGGCAAAATTTCTTTATGTCCTGCAGTGTCTAGAGCAAAAGCAATAAATGCTCATGCTGTCCTGTGCACCTCATCGTAATGACATTATTCAGGGGAGAACCTGTCAGATGGGTTGAAAAATGGAAGTTTCACCTTTTTAAAACTAATTTGATAACTTCATTATCCCATGAGACAGGGAAGTGATTGGAGCCAAGGCATACACTAATGTCTTGTTGAATGCTCTTTGTTTTTTTTTTTACAGCCACTGGAATCAGTCAGGAGTTCTGTATTATCTCATTATAATTGTCCCAGGAGAGGTACTTCGGTAATTTTTATTACCACGGGGAAGGAAAATGTATGTTTTATTTGGTAATTTCATAGTAATGGCTCCAACTATGTTACAAACTCCCACTGAGCTGAACGGTGGCCCATCGTTATGAGCTCCCTTTGAAAACACGGGATGCACAGCATGCAGGAGTCAGTCAGCAAATGCACTCACTCACACTGGGAACGGGAGCTGGCAAGTCCCTTGCCATGCATATTAAATACTAGCAGGAGCAAAAAAGGTTGAGAGGAATAACCATGGCAGTGGCAGTGGTCCATTATTCAGCAGTGAAGTCAGGTCCAGCCTCCAAGACCTCTTCCAGCCGGGCGTTCCCTAATTTCTTCTCCATGGGGGATGGTATCTTAGCCATAGAAGAGCTGATGTGGGCTCAAATTTTAGCATCTCTTGACAGTTCACTTTTGCTTGTTCCCTGTTTTGCAGTTTGTCTCAGCCCCCAGGATGTGTCACAACTAGAAATGGTGTTGAGAAGTCGTCCTAGCCTCCTTGCTCTGGTCACAAGCAAACATCAGACGAACCTTCATGAATCTTTCTGCCGCTTCTGTTCCTGCATCTGCGATAGCTCCTCATAGCATCACATATAACCCTATCTTCTGACCAGCCCAATAGCCAAATGCAGTCACCTCTGAGTACCGTTTCCAAATGTCACTTAAGGCAACACCAGCAGTGGGTAGATATCAACTCTAGAGAGCACAGAAATTAAAGATAATAAAGGAAAAAGAAGTGTTAATATTTGTTAGAGAGGAAATAATAGCTTCAAATCAAGCACTGGAGCAACCCCAGTGTGGTCAGTGCCACAATGGATAAGCCGAGGAAGTAATGATGTAAAGCTCTGGGAGGTCTCTAAGAACCACCAAAGGAAGGGCCTGGAGGGTTGTAGAAAGAGTGGAAGAATAAACACAAGACAAAAATGAGCAGTTTCTGAGCATCAGAGAAGCAGGAGCCTGGAATAGCTGTTCCACTAGAGGTAACATGCAGCTACTCGAGAAGGAGAAGCACAGCTGTCAGCTTTGACCGACTTCAAGGGATAAATTCTGGGGTGCCCTGCATGTACCCATTGGTCCCAGAATGCTTTGGCCATTTATATCTAGCTTTTGACTATATCTCCTGTTTAGTATTAGTGCTGGGATCACAATCCAGTCAATTCAATCACCTGATATTGCTGGACCAGCACGAAGAAGATCAACATAAGGCAATGGTTCATGAGCTCTCATAATACCAAAACCGGTGGGTTTCCAGTGACATTATCAGGCTGACCAGAAGCAAAGGGTCTCCACGTAGCACGTAGCTAAACTAAGGCATTCTTAAGAACTGCAAAAATAACTCACAGAGGAAAAGTCAATCAAGAGCTTCTAAATACAAAGATAACAGATATTGCTCAACCCCCTTATCCTCCCGCTGAAGGCTGGGAGAACATATTGGAGAAGTATCACTGTATGCTGCCACGTGCTTACACTCCCCAGGCATCTGCTGTTAGCCAATTTTGGAGGCAGAAAGCTTTGTCTGACCCTCTACAGCCCATCTTATGCTCATATCATTCATGGAGCAACAGAGTTTTAAATATGATAGCTAAATGTCTGTCTGCTTCTTCTGCAATGGCAGGCTGCTGCAAGCTTTGAGACCTTGCCTAGGAGCCACATACGCAAAATCTCCCTGCCTTTAGTCACTGCTTTTATTACCATTCTCTGTGTTTTCTGTGGCAGAAATTATATGGTATGGTTGCCCCCAAAGCAATTTGTACGCTGTGACTCAAAAAGAGCCCCAGGCAATAGCTGGCCTGATTTAAGAGAGTGAGAAAAAATTAAATATCTGAATCTGGTGAGAACAGTCATCTTCTAGATCCATAGATCACTTTCCCCAGATTTTCTTTATTCACATTCTGCTGGAGGTTACCACCTGTCAAGAAAGAACCCGTTCTCTCATTTCTTGACTTGTTGCAGTCAAAAATACACTTTATTCGTAATGATCTGCTGGTTAGACCGTATAAATTAAGTTCGTTCTTTTTCACTAATACAGGTTAGGGTAACCTCACCGGAGAGCTCCATCAGCTGATAAAAGGAAAAGTGTGCCTTATGAGAGGACAGTCTCTTTTATAGAATAGTAGAACATAATAATAGGTTGGAAAAGAGCTCATGCTCAAGCAGTGCCAAATAGATCAGGTTGCTCAGAGCTTGTCTAGCCAAGTTTTGAATATCTCCAAGGATGGAGAGCCCACAACCTCTCTGGACAGCCTTTTCCAGTGTTTGAACAGTTGCATGGTGTTTTTGTTTTGCTGTTATCGTAGACTCATAGAATCATAGAATCATAGAATGGTTTGGGTTGGAAGGGACCTTAAAGATCATCTAGTTCCAATACCCAA
>NW_009232446.1:15410-21159 GCF_000690835.1 Fulmarus glacialis
CCACGGGCAGGAACACCTTCCACTATACCAGCTTGCTCAAAGCCCCATCCAACCTGGCCTTGAACACTTCCATATCTAATAAGAATTTCCCATGTTCCATCATGTGTGCATTGCCTCTCATCCTTCCACTGGGCACCTCTGAGAAGACAGGCTCCATCTTCTCTACAGGCTCCCACTAGGTATTTGCAGATGGCAATTAGATGCCCCCAAGCCTTCCCTTCTGCAGGCTGAGCAGACCCAGCTCTCAGCCTCTCCTCGTATGTCATGTGCTCCAGGATCTTGAACATCTTGGTGACCCTTCACTAGACTTGCTCCAGTATGCTTACATCTTTCTTGTTCTGGGAAGCCCAGAACTGGACACAGTACTCCAGACATGGTCTCACAAGTGCTGATCAGAGGAGAAGAATCACTTCCCTTGAAGAATCACTTCTTCCCCAGTAGAGTCACTGCCTAATACTACCCTATATGCAGTTTGCCACAAGGATGCACTGCTGACTCATGTGCAACCGGCTGTCTGACAAAACCCCCAGCTCCTTTTCTGGAAAGCTGCTTCCCAGCCAGTTGGCACCAACCCACATCATTGCATGGGGTTACTGAGTCCTAGATGCAGGATTTTAATCACGGCTTGAGTAGTAAGAGCAGTTAAGAGCCCTTACATTTCTTTAAGTTCTCTTAATTAAGAACTAATTTAACTTTCAAAGCTTGGCATCATCTCTTGAGATTACCTAGCGAGTAGTGTGTGTTAAAGCACAGTGGTGCCACCAGACCCTACTTCAGACCCATGGTGCTCACATGAAGTGCTGAAGAAACTTTTAATGCAATTTACTGGGAGGCTTCCCCATCCAACTGCAAGAGGGATCATGAGGGTATACCTTCAGGTAACGAGGTCCCTGAGACAGAACACAATTTTCCTTCAGCGCAATAAACCCTATTCCAACTCAGTAAGAGGTGCAGACATTCTCCCATATTATCTTTCAATAAGTGGCAATTTTTCACACAGATCCTATCAAGCCCACTGGTTTCTAGCACACAGCTATATTGCTTGCTCAAACAGCCTTAAGTGTCAGGGCTGGAGTTAATTGCAAATTGATTGAATGGGTGTTACATTGAAAAAGATGCCAGAAGTTACAAAATCATTAGCTGGGTTGAGAAAATGCTTTGAGCTTATTCAGTCCCTCCCACCCAAGCTCTCTGTCAATATTCACAAACCAACAACTGATGCTGTCTGTGTGTTGAGGCATACCACATTCCCCCTGTTTACCAAGGGAAAAATCTAAGCCACAGGAAAAATGAAAAACCATAATGTTTCCCCAAAAATGTTGAGATATAATACCTTATTCCATCTTGAGTACCAAGTTGAGACACAATGAGGTATGAAAGACTTTCTAACCTCTTTGAAACTGGCTGGTTGTGCAGAGCATGGCCTGTGGGAGCTAGCAGACAGGGGCCACCACCTCTGTCAGGCCATGTCCATGTGGTGGGGCCAGCAAGCTTTGCCTAGTGCAAGACAGCCCTGAACCCATATAGCCATACCTTGCCTAACCAATATTACATCTCCAGGCAGTGCATGTTGTTTTGGGCCCAAGGTTGTGGCTTCTGGAGTGGGGCCAGGCTATGTGTGTCTTTCCTGAAGCGTAAGTAGAAAACTCCTCCCTGGTCCTCACCTACCCACATAAAGGTGTCCTCTGGCATAACTCGCAGAGCTGCCTTTCTGCACGATATATTCATGCAACTCTGTGAAGAATCAAGATCAATGTTTGAGGATTTTGCTGGATAACAGACAAACTAGAAAATCTAGAGGACTCTTATCCTTAGTATGTATGCGCTCTTGAGTTGACTAGTAATATATTGCCTGTATCTTCTTCCCTTTGCTTGATGTGACCCATCTCCCAGATAATCTCAGTTTTAAATTATGTCCTGAGATTTTTAGTCATGGCACCAGAGCAAAAACTATCCACTATCATTCTTTTCCTTCCTAAGGCCAAGTCATCTCAAACTCTCTTCTTTTCTATTAAGAATAAACTCAACTGCATTAACTCTACTCCATTAACCTTTCCTCTTGGCTAAAGGTTTCTAAACCACTCCAGGGACTGCTCTTACCTCTTGTTTCATCCTGCGTTTATTGTGGAGTGTGAAACTGAAACAAGAGCACAGGACAGGGATTGACAGGTTTTTCAAAGTTTATCAGGAAACACAAAATTTTACAATTTACTCTCATGCAAGTTCTCAGAGCCAAACCAGGAGTTTTTCCTTATCAGGAGTAGGAGTTGAACCTGTGCTAAAAGAACACAGTAAGTGTTTGAAAGGAAGTTGTAGCGAGGTGGGGGTTGGTCTCTTCTCCCAAGTAACCAGCGATAGGATGAGAGGAAATGGCCTCAAGTTGCGCCAAGGGAGGTTTAGACTGGACATTAGGAAAAACTTCTTCACTGAAAGAGTGGTCAGGCCTTGGAACAGGCTGCCCAGGGAAGTGGTGGAGTCACCATCCCTGGAAGTATTTAAAAGACGTGTAGATGAGGCGCTTAGGGACATGGTTTAGTGGGCATGGTGGTGTTGGGTTGATGGTTGGACTCGATGATCTTAAAGGTCTTTTCCAACCTTAACGATTCTATGATTCTAAGTGGAAATAGAGGGAGGTAGGCAGCTGTCAGCTATACCATCACAGCACTGCAGATCAACAAGGATCAACCCCAGATGCCTGTCGTGGGCCAAGGTTCAGCTCCATCAGGTGATGCTCATGCCAGTCTTGTACATCTCCTATAACTCCCTTCTAGCATAAGCCTTTTCTCAGTTGAAGGGCAAAAGCTGGCCATTGCTCCTTGTGGGCAATGGAGCTTTAATGCTGTGTCTGTCTTCAGGGTTGGGTTTAGTGCATGGTGTAGAAAAAACAGCTGTTGTTCCCCGGGTGGATTCAATGCCTTACCAAGCCATTAATTACAGAACATGCCATTTCCAGCTCAGATCTGGCCTGATAGGTGTACCTGGAAAATGACCAGATGCTAAGGGAGGCTTGCAATTTATAGGTTTACAGTAGGCTGATGGATTTAATGACATTAAATTAACAACTCCGTTCCCTGTGTGTAGTTTTGACACTACTTGTTGATGACAGCGGGAATGATCATGGCATCCTCATTTGGTTTATGGACAGAGCTACAGAAGTAAAAGGATTCATGAGATTTGATGCTGTACAAATATCATTGTCCTTGAACAAGTCACCTCAATGAAAATGTTACAGATAACTCCATATTTAGGACTGAGAAGGCTTGGCTCAAAATGTGGTGTGGACTGAGCTCCTTTGAGAATCGAACCTCAGGTTTCACTGAGGGCTTAGAAAGCTGGACCTCAGCTCTCCATCAGTGAGAAGAAGAAAGTTATACCTCCCTTTCTCTTCCTCCATAGCCTTTTTTTTTTTTTTTTGCCTGACCGATTTAACTCAGTTTTACAGGCATACTCCTCTTTTGCTATGTGTCTGAAAAACAGCAATCTCAGACAGGATTTTTCTCACGCACAGTAGGTTTGTACACACCTGCGTGGCACATGGGAACTTCTCAGAACATCTGACACATGCAACATCTGAGATATCGCCCATGATTTCACAGCAAGATGGCGACTTTTCAGTTTTGACCACTGAACACAAAAGGAAGTCATTGCACCTCCCTTTGTACAAAGCAGAAAGAGAACCCCTTGATTTCTTATCTGATGGTGCAAGGCTTCTGACAAAGAAGTGCTGCCACACACAAATACTTAGCATTGCTTTATAGTGTTGCAGCAGGGCTCAGAGTAATTACCATGCAGCGTGTTGCTGCATCGTTAATAGGTGCTCACTGCGAGACCGCCTGTACCAACCCAGGAGACAAATATCCCCATGCTGCCCTGCTCCTGGTGGCTCTTTGAATCTCTTTTTGGTGATTAAGTCATTCCCCAGCTCTCTACGGCTGCAGCCCCGCTGACAGAGCTCCGCGATGAAAACTCATTTTGGAAACATTATTGAGGTTTAAGATCAAGACCCAGCAGTTTGCTGTCCAAAGCCATTGAGAGACTTCATTTGATTTAATGGTAATTTGTTATATTCATTTCAACGGCACAGGCTCCCTAAAGTGATGACCTCTGTTTTCCCAACAAAAAGGAAGACGTCAATAGACATTTAGGTCAAAAGCTATCCTTAGACTCAAAGAAAGTTCTGCTGGAATGTTAATCTTATTTTCAGTTCTTTGGAAAATGAAAGTAACATGTTTTGACTTGCAGTGTGATTGATTTTTTTTTTTCCTCATTAGTTCCCGATCTGTTTGTTAAGTGCTGGGATTCTTCTGTGATAACTCCTGCAGAAATCAATGGCTTGTGGGTTTGGGTTATGGAGTCCTTCTCTCTTGCTTTTAAGTTTGTGGCTTGAGATCATCTCTCCCTGGAAATGACTGGAAGTTATCTTTAATTTCAGAGATCCTCTAGAAAATGAAACAGCAGCTAGGATGGGTAGGAATTTGTAGGAATAAAAGGCATCAGCAGAGGCAGCTCTTTAACTGGCACAGCAGAAAGGCCCACAGCCCACGGCCCACAGTGGTTAAAATTTCTTCTCTCTATTCTGAATCAAGAGTCACATCAGGAGAAAAGTTGCAGTGTCCGTGAAGTTTCTTTTATTCCCTGAAGTTCTTGGGTGACACATTTTGGCTCCATCAAATCCAGTGACTAAGTCCCTCCCATCTAGCCTTAAGGAATGTATTTCACCTCTTCATTCAGTGCTGTTTGCTGGTCTTACCTTTTCCATTAAAGAAATTAACAGCTGGGAAACAAAAAATCTTTCCGGTTTATTAGCAGAAGACTGACCTAAATATGCAGTTGAGTATAGAGCAATGAATCCTCATGTAAGAGCCATTCAGAAACTAGACCCTGTGAAAAGTGGCCATGACATAGGCAACCAGGCAGAATATGCAGCGTCCTCATTTCACTGGGAAAAGTGTCACCTGCAGATACTTCCTATCATCACTGTTGAAAACCATCAGTCCATGCCATGACATTTATGTTATTGCCAGTGATTAGCTAAAGTTGCAAGATCCTCAGCAAGGCATCCACTTTTAAGGTCAGCTGCTGTGAAGATGGTTCGTGCCTCTAGAAGAAGCATTAAGGATAGTGCTCTCAGACAAGACTTGTAAAGCTCATCCGCCTGTGTTTGGTTTCCGGTCCATCACTCACCAGAATGGCATCTCTTAGCTCAGTGTAAAAAGTCAACGATCCTACAAATTTAGATGGCTAAATTTTACGCAATTGCCCAAGTAGCATTAAAGCAACTCAATTACCTGGAAATGTGATTGATGGTGGTAACGTGCCCTGGTCACAGACCTATGCCTGCTTCCCATATGGTTTGAAGGGTGGAGGTCTAAAGCTAGGGGGACTGAGCTGCTCTTCTATCCAGAAAATAGGAAGGTCAAAGGTTGACTGTTGTGTCCTGGGCTTTCCATGCACACCTGCACTCCAAGCCAACTTCAGGCTCTCCTATGTAGTGTTCACCTGCTGCTGAAGATGCTGTACACCTCTGACCCTGACTTGCTCCCTGACCCAGCTTGCTCCTTGACACAAACGGCTTCATAGAATCATAGAATCATAGAATCATTAAGGTTGGAAAAGACCTCTAAGATCATCAAGTCCAACCGTCAACCCAACAACACATGCCCACTAAACCATGTCCCTAAGCGCCTCATCTACACGTCTTTTAAATACTTCCAGGGATGGTGACTCTACCACTTCCCTGGGCAGCATC
>NW_009232446.1:21581-28781 GCF_000690835.1 Fulmarus glacialis
TCACTGAGGGAGGAAAAAGTTTAAAACTTGAGATTGAATGCGCAAGTAAAAGATTTGAAACTTTTGTTGCCTTTTGGAAAGAAAAGATTTCAAGTATATTCTCAAACAGTCTGACGTACACTGAAGGGACAACTTGCTCACAGCTACAGAGCACTGGTGATTTATATTTCATGCCTCTGAAACCCTCTTCAAACAACTGACACACTCATTTTCTGTCTCCTACGAATAATTATTTCATTTTGGATTCAGCCATTTTTTCTCCTTCTAGCTTACAACATTTCTAGAATCATGTCAAATTCACAAAATTCTGTAAATTATAAATAACAGTGTGGTAACAGTACACATGTCCATCAATGCCAGTGGTCTCCTTTTTTTTTACTTTGCTTTCTTAGCTTTTCTTAGAGATTGCTTACCACCTTTGCAGACACATTCACAGGAATATTGGGAAATGTAAAGCCGAAGGTCATACCCGGGTGAACGTAAGCAGCCTCCACACTCACAGTCGGTCTTTGCAGTATCTGGATCACAAGTTTTCCCTTCTCAACTTAAAATATTCTTTTCCCTTTCTTCTCTCAAAGCTTGTAAAAAAGCAAGAGAAAGAACAGACATTGCATGGCGAACTATCACAGTCCCTCCAGATTTATATCCAGAAGGTTTTGGTGAATTCAGACCACTTGCTTGAGTACCATGTTTCCCATTATAGACTAGATACTGGCAGGAGGTCCCAGAATATTTATGCAGTGCCTCCCATTGAAGATAGGACTGTAATTGCCAGAAGAAATGTTCAGACGCGTTTCCATTGTTTTCAGAGTTGACAGTGGGAAACACTGTATTTTTAAAAATACTTCAAACATTTTAAGTATCTTGTTTGTTTGTTAGCTTTATGTTTTCCTCATGTTTTCTCTTTCATTTTATCTTTTGCAACACCTTTTAAAATTTTTAAACATCTCCATCTTTGGAAAAGTTCTAGATTAAAAGTCTTGCAATTTCTCTTTCTTGTTTGTTTGTTTGTTTGTTTAGCTATTTCCAATATGGGAAACAGTTTTGGAAAAAATACAGAAAAGAGAAACTGAATGCCACAAAAATTTTAAAAAGGATGTGGGTAGTCAAGACAACATTATTTTTTGTACTAAGCAGGAAGCAGAAGATTGAGGAAAGAAAAAAGTCCTTATTACAAAGGTGAAATAATTTTGACATATAAAGGCTTTCTGTAATAGGTTCCAGAAGTGTTTGACTTGAAAGGTCATTTTTTGCTTCACCAAAAACAGTGGAAAAGAAAGGTATTAATGAGATAGATAGACAGACAGACATACACACAGAGTTGATTTGGATTTTATATATATATAGTATTATACTAATTTTGCTGAGGCAAGTCATTCTCTGCCCGTGGGAGAACCAGGTTTTGCATTATAGAACAGGAAAAAAACAGGGAATCACAAATAACCAAACTCTCCTGTTGGGTTTCCTTACTGATTTATTTTGCAATTAGCTGCCTTCTGACTCCAGTATTTTATTAGACAAAACAACAGGTCAGCACCAACTTTCTTGAGCCTGAAATCCCAGATTATATCAGATAAATATGCTGGCATATCACTTTAGCCAGTGCTGTATGATCCCCAGGAGACTCAGCCTTTCTTCTTAAAGACCAGCCTCACAAGGCCAAACAAGATACAACCGAGAGACCCACCCACTGCTGCAAACACGCTTCTGGGTTTGTGGGCTCCAGAAGGCTGAATAAAGAAGCTATTCATGTTCTCTGTTTTGCAACATCTCTGAAAATCAGACCATATAGACAGCACACGGTCCTCCAGACCTGGTCCTGATCTCCCATACAGGATGATGCTAGAGCTCCACAGGAAAGAGGGGAATGCCTAATGCCTTAATGTGAGATATTGGTTTGAAGGGTGTTGCCTGTTTTCATCCTTCCTGGAAAGGAACCAATGCTCCTGGGTACAGGACAGAGGGCAGAGCATCGTACAAGAGTGCAAGAGCAGGCATATGGAGGCAGACCCAAGGGTCATCTTGCCTACTGTCTTCTCTCCGATGTCTCGGGACGCATGTAAGGACACATCCCCATAATATTACTCTTCAAAGCAGAGCTCCATTACTGCATTTGTGCAAAAATAATGGTACGTTTTAAGCCTAGGAGATCAGTGTTACAGAAAGAAAAATAAAAGGAGAGGGGTAAAAAAGAGTCAGCCTTGATTCTCTGGTTTCTGGAGGAAGAAGAGTTCAGTCCTCTGGATCTTCCCTTCAAATACCTACGAAATCCACTGGCTGACTTTAACCAAATATCATTTTGGTGATTTTTTTTAGCCAAAAAGCATCTTAAAGATAAGTTTTAAGGAGAAGGAGCAACAAGGGAGAGGAGAGACTGATAAAAAGCATTTGGTTCACCCCAAATGAAGTCAAGTGGTTCTGCTGGAAACCAATCTCCTTTAGCCCCAGTGTCATGAGACTACTTGTTTTTTATGAGAAAAGTGTGATTCATCCGCACGGTACCGCTTACACTTCTGTTAGCCAAATGCCCACCCCTTCTCCTACCTCACTTTTGTTTTGCAAGCTCGTCTCTTCGGTAAAAGTACCATGGTAGATCTCTGGATGAATATTATTGCAATACACTCTGCTTCTTATCTATTCATCATCCCGTTGCTGAGACTTATCTGGGGATTTAAAGTCTCCTTGATTCTAATGATCTTCAGGAATTAAGGGTATAAAGGAGATCTTAAAGTCCCCTATGCCTTCTAGGCATTTTTATATCTCAAACTGAAAAAGGAGTAAACATCAATTATGCCAAAGAAAAATGTACCATTAACTCTTCAAATGTCCCCCCAGGCTTCTTCGATGTGGAGTAGAAATCATTTATAATACTGGCAGCTTGGTGGCATGTGATTCAGATAATCAAGAATAAAAAGGGGAGAGTTTGGACCTTGGCCGAAGGCCTTACTTTGAGATAAACCCTCGTGAAAGTCATGAAATGACTTGAAGACATTTGGCCTCACATCTGTGGGAGGTGTCTCCTAGAAGCGAGCGCGCAGATGTGAATGCTGGCTGAGCCTTTCTGTGCCGATAACCGTGGCTGAAGCTCTGCACAGCCCCCTGACAGCTGCAACATGCCCTGATTTCTAGATTTCAGCCAGCCACTTTGACCATCATCGTCCAAGCACTGGGCTGGGAGAGGAAAAGCACGTCTTACGCTCCCTGTCCTGACAAAAAGGCATTGGGGAAAAGTGATCTGCTTGATCAGGTTTGACCTACTGGTTTATGGTGAAACCATATGGGGATCCCAGCTAAGGAGTAAGGATCAGTGATGATTCACATCCCTCCCCCACTTCTTGGCTGCCCCAAATGGAGTTTCACCCACCTTTTTAGAGCTTACTGCTCCATCCCTAAGTGGGATTTGGTTAAACAGAAACCGTGAGTTATTCCTGCCCCCCTGAGTCCGTCAGCCCCTAACTGAGCCCCACAAAGGTGCCCCTTGCCCCACGTATGTGGCAGGATCTCAGCGTCCAAGGCAATCATCCTCCCTCAGTCCGGAACGTATCTTCTGCCTCTGCGTGCAGAGCAAGGGCACATCTGGGATGCACCTGCAGAAAAAGAAGCAAGCAGACCCACAGCTACATGGAGCTGGTTTTGGAGATGGGGGTGGAAGGGACTATTTCTCTGATTAAATCAGTGGGGAAGCTCCATCTGAGAAAAGCCTGAGCTGAAATGGAAATGCCAAACATCGGTTATCTCTTCTTTAGATATACCCTTGCTCCTTTCTTCCCCCCTAGGGAAAAACAAATAGTAACAAAACCGAAACAACCAATAAGCTCAGGTTTAACACGAGAAGATAGAGAGTTCATAATTCCTGCCAGATGCTTTGGTGACAGGGTCAGAGATGAGCAGATTTGCTCTCAGACTAGACAGAGTGGAAAGATTTGCTTTCTGAGTTGATGGGGCCTGGAGTCCCATAAAAGACCATATGCTCAGACAGCCACAGTACAAGGCACACGACTGTTGTCTTGGGGGTGTCTCTAATTCCTCTCTCTCACTTTTTTTTCTATTGTCCAATCCAGAAAAATAGCATCACCGAAGATTTTTTTCCCTATTAACAGACTGAGCCACGGCATGGTGAGTCAGCTAGTTTACATTAAGATCAAAAATAGCATCACCAAAGATTTTTTTCCCTATCAACAGACTGAGCCAGTTAGTTTACTCAACATGGTGAGTCAGCTAGTTTACATTAAGATAATAATTAGTGAACACTGTGCATTAGTAATGCATGTCTAGGTGTGCTAGGGGGGCTTTCTCTTGAAGACCTCTCAAAAAATACTGGCTATAGAAACACTTTAAGGCAAAGAGGAAGTCTCTGGACAGACCCATATGCAAAAGGAAGGTTTTATGGAAGAGTACTGGTTGACAGCTGTCCAAAGAGGAGGGCTGGTTACAGGGGGTGACTCACAGGGATGTTAATTATTGTGCGTGTGTTAGGGCTGCATTAGAGCAAGGGGCAGGTTTGGCAGGTACGGAGGTGACTGGCCGCCATGGAGGAGCTCAGCTCCCAGCCCTAATTTCAGGAGAGAGTTGAACTCAGAGAGGAGTTCAACTTTTGGGAGGGTAAAGCTAGGTCCTCTCCTGCTTTACAAGATCACAGTTAGGAGGTCATGAGCCACTGTGCAGCTTTCTCAGAAATAAACCATCACAATTTAAACAAACATTTTCACTTCCCTCCAGTCCCCCAGAATGGGGAAGAAGCCCACAACTCCCTCAAAAGCCTGAAGACATAGTCTGTTAGTTTGATCTCCAGGCTATGAAGGACCAAGCCCCCACCAGGAAAGCCTCCTCATCTCCCAGTCTTGAGCCCTCATAAGATACAACAACCAGCAATGAATCGGACCATGAAGGTGCAGGAGATCTGTGTCCGCTTCCCTGCTTGGCCCCCATTTCTCAGTATAGCCTTGGACAGGCTGGAAAAGGGGGAATAAAAGTTCCCCTGTACCTGCCTTATTTATTTAGGCAGTTTTCTCCAGCTATCTCTTCCCACAGGGACAAACACCACCTATCACATCATGCACCCAGACCCAGCCAGGGTCTCAATCCACCATCACAACACTAAGGTAAACAGGAGTGAATGATGAGGCTGGTGCCAGAGTGGACTGTGATATTCCAGCTCACCACACCTAATCCTCAACACTCCTTAATAAAAGCTTCCAGGTTTCCCTTTAGGGCGGAATTTTCTTCCTCCCCAGGGGCACCTCCTTACACTTTTTCTTTTTTCCCTCCAGAAACTGCAAGGGTTTCTTTACAATAAGGTCAGGAAAGAAGAGGATTTTTAGCTATTGCTTACTTTACAGACCATTTCTCATTCTTCCTAGTGCTCACGGTAATACTTACTGAAAGACAAAGCTATTCATCTTAGCACATTCCCAGCCAAGTGTGGTTTGAAGCAGTTCACTAGCACTGTCAGAAGAGATATTACTGGCTATAAAAAGCTGCCTTATTCCCTCAAGTTGCGTACTCAACGCGTGACCCTTTTTTTGCTGAAAGATTGGCACACTGATTGCTTACTTCTAGTCACCTGGAACTTTTCTGGCTTGAAGACATTTTATTGAAAATCACATTGTACCAGTCAATCACCCTCCCACCACCGTATGTTGTTATAGCAGGAGGAAGCCCAGCAAGTTTGTTCATTGTGCTTTTTAAACTGCAGTCTGGGTGACCTTACAAGAAAGGAGGGAGAGGGTTTGCCTGTGGGCAGGGTTAGATGATCTGGCACGTGCACCCTAAATTGTTTGGGAAGTAGAGCTCCCTAGAACATGTTGATCTGGATCTACAGCAGGAGCCTGAGAGACTGCTGGATGTCTTACCACTCTATACCTGACAGAAGTCCTTGAAGAGCGATGGGGGAGGCTTGTATCTTGGCAAATCTTGACCCTAGGTGAAGCCCTGGGGGACACCTGAGAGGTGGTTTTGCTACCGCTTCCTCCCATGAAAGGAGATCAGTCTAGCTTGCAAACTCGAATTCATCTTAATTATTAATGAAATTAAATGCTCTTTAGCATTGGTGGAGAAACATCACCACCACGCTCTGCAGAGTGGTGGTGGGAGCAGCTGGGACAACTTGCATTTGTCTTGAATGCTTTTGCTTGCAAACTTCATGGTCCCTCCTCTTCGTCCTGTCCCCAGGCGGATCCCTTCTGGCTCGCATTTGTGATTTGACAGTAGCAAAAGCTTTTGTGGTCATTTCCAGTAGGCTGGCAGTTGGGAGATGGTGGGACAACAGCGAAAACAGCCTGCAGGTATTGGCCCCAAAGCTAGGTGAGCACTCACTTTGGAGCCAGCAAACAGAAATGGTGAAGCGGGGGAAGATCAGCCCAGTGAGCACTTCATCCCACTTCGGAGCAGCAAAGAGAAATGTAGAAGGTGGGAAGATCGCAAGCTGCCAACTGAACATCTTCCACCCAGCCAGGATAAGGTTCTTGCTGGAGCACTGGGAAGACCTGTGGCAGCCTTAAGGTCCTGGAGAAAAGAGCTGCCACAGCAAGTTATGTGTGCCTGTTCTTCAGAGAGGAGAGACATTTCTGCAATACTTTTGTCACCCAGCAGTTTTATAATAAACCCACTCAGTTTATCTCCAAGACAGCTTGAATATGATAGCAATTTTCCTTGCTTTGATGCAGATTGCAAGGACGTTGGTGGGGCCTTCCTGCTTCAGATAAGTAGTCTCCAGCTGAGAAACCAAGACAGCTTCTCCACACACACCCTGCAGGGATCTTGGTTTGCAGTAGTCACTACGGATACAATTTGTAAGACCCACCATGATCTTTACAAGGGGAGTAGGAGTCATAATTTTTTGTATATGCCAGCATCTCAGCATGTAGTTTGGGTGAATCCATACACCTTTATTTATTTCCATTTAATCTAGCTTAGGTCTAAGGAAGATTCAGGGAAGGAACTGCAAATATTCACTAACCAGGGTCCTAGATATGGCTATATGTGGGAATGCTGCCTGAATCCCTGCCACAGCCTCTGCTGAATGAGTCTTGTTGTTCCTCATACTTCACCCCTGTCTTTCTCTGCCCTGTCTCTCCTCCCCTCTATCCTCTGAGATCCCCCCTCCCATTCAAGTTCCTGCAAATGTTTTTACCTATTGGCTGGAGATCACCAGCTCAGTCCTAACCTCCTGCATCCATCATAGAATCATAGAATCATAGA
>NW_009232447.1:0-12355 GCF_000690835.1 Fulmarus glacialis
TCCCTTCCAAACCAAACTATTCTATGATTATTTTTCTTCAAACAGTATTTAGAGAAGTGACTTGGTTTTGCATAGCTTTAAAGCAGAACTTTTGGTTGTCTTGCTTTTCTATTTCTCCCACAGACTTTTTTAGCAAACCCCAATGCTCAGGTCTTTTTTATTTTTTTGAAATCTAAATTTCTGGAACTGCAAATTTCACACTTGTACTTTTCCGTTAATTTCAGCAGTGGTGCTTCTGCCCAGTCCTTGAAAATAACGTTAGTCTCTTAACGTCTTTGGGAAGGTATTAGGAAGGGTTTGAGGGTCCATGGCATGTGGTACTACGTAGGGTGTATGCCCTGCGAACCCTGATGAATCTCTGTTGTGTAAGAACTCTAGTCTTGTCAGTCACCTCCAGTTTGTGATTCTGTGAAGTAGCTTTTTTCTTCATAATCTATGCTCTCAGAGCACACCCATATAAACCAACATTGTGCCTGTTCAAAAAGTCCCATGACAGAAAATGTCACTGAATGGTTTCGCAGCTAAAAATCTGTATTCACAGACACCTACTTGCATTCTGCAAATCTACCTGCAAATCTGTATTCACATTCCACCTACAGGTGGAATTATACAACAAATTATTTTCATAAATTAGCCAAATAATTAATGTTCTTTTTTTTTGTCTGATTAATCTGACCTTTCTCTAAGCTGTGTTTTGATTCATTCATACTTACCAGGATTCACACATTACTAGTTTCACTTCCACTGAGTAACACCTCACTTCAATGATAACACCACTGGCTTCGATTAAACAATTTTTGGAATAATTTTATTTTTTGTCAGGAATTAGACTGGGAGCTGGCCACACTGAATCATGCAAACTCTTTTTAAATACACTAGTAGTCTGTGATGGATTCATTTCAGCCAAGTGTAATCATATCAGTATAGACTTTTCCAAAGATAAGTTATTGAAAATGTAGGATCCGTTTGAGGAAAAAAAAAATAATAAATAGGAAAATTCTTATTTACTTTTTTTTTTTATTTTCCGTTCTCAGCAGGCATCTAAGTTACCAGCATTGTTTCTGCTCCATGATTAAAAACAGAGAGGGGATAAATTAAGTTTCCTTATTTTGTGTATTTTCTGCTTCTCCTCTAAATTATCGATGCTATGATTAAAATCCTCCCTGAGCATGTCTTGAAATGCTTGGGAATGACTATTCCTGAAAAAGTCGTGTTAACAGGATTACTCACTACTCATTATGGATCATTTTCTCTGTGTTATTCATATGACCCCATTTCAAATACTTCAGTATTGCAAAGGGGAGAAAAATAAATACTTGATTTAGTATAGAATCCAACCCTTTGACAAGAATTATACTTAACACTGACCTCAGTGCTTTCACAGTAATATCAACAGGATTTGTTAGCTCGAACTTGAAAGGAAAAATGCTTTCTAAAAGATTTTTTAAAAAACCCCAAACTTACAACATCCAAAATACTCTATAATAGTGTGAAAATCATAACCACGTCCAAACACTTTCCCCCTCCCCAAAATGAAATCCCAATGAAAAATTTACTTTAGTGAACACACATCTGTCAAACTGGAGGATTTGACAAGCTGATAATTTACAACCTGTTTGTACAAGTGTGGAGTCATTAACCACTGTTCACACTGCCAGCTCCAAACCTGTTCCGTACTATCACTGAAAACCTGGCTTTTCTAACATCAGACCAGCAAATTTCAAAAGCTGATGGTTTTGGGGTGTAGAAAGTAGCATTTCAGATAGAGCAGACACAAAAATGCTATCAGGCTCTAAGAATGTAAGAGCATCAGCCAATATAATTAAATTTGATGATCATCTTGGTAACACCCTACTGAGAAACTCTTCAGGATAGTATCATTTCATTCTTTTGTCTGTCAGCCATGACTGCAGCCCTAAAGTTTAGCTAGCTTAGTACATTTCTGGCCAAAAATAGCCCAGCCTAGCTGTCAGTCATATTCTATATGGGTTTCGAAATAATAAAATCATAAAGGCCAAACTTCAGCAACCATTGCTTATATTGTGTTCCTTAAAGTCTGTAGAAATTAAAGACAGTGAAAAACTAGTTCTTATTACTGATACAGAAATGCAAGATTCTTTGGCCAAATTTTTTATCCCAATCCAAACCTGTGTGAGGAGGCAATCTGATTGCTTACATAAAGCCACTGTATATCCAGAAACCTAAAAACTCCTTGGATCCTGTATTCTTGAGTATCAGATAACAAGTGTCATGACAATGGATGGATTTATGTGAGTTTTGCAGAAAAACAAGACAGAATCAACTCAAGGAACAGAACAAATCTAACATTCCCAAAGTCACTGCATAGAATATTCCTATTTCTTTTTATTGCTTATTTAGGACTATATGATAAAAAAGCAATAAGATCACATAGAAATGAAGAAATGGGTAGCACTTTCAGGCTGGTTTTAGCCTGGTTTAAAGGTTATGACCACATCCTGCAACCCTAGAAAAGGAACTTATTATGCTAAAAAGACCATTACCTGCTCTAAATAAGAGTCCATGTTCAATAAACTTCAGGACTCAATGCTGTCATCTGTATTAAAAAGATAACTAGAGACAGATAAGCAATACTTTTACAGGCGCTACAGACAACATTTATAATTTTTTCTGGGCTTAGAGAAAATATTTGTTTTCTTAGAAAAAATGTATCAGGAAGTAAAGACTGAGGATATTTTTAAAAACCCATAGCAAAATATAAAGGAAAAACTTTAATTTAATTCTACTAAAGACCCTGCTTTAGAAGGAAACAGTTCTCCGTGGTTCTCTAATATATGATAAAAGGTATATATATACATGTTAAAAAAAAAGATATCAATTTTGTAAAGGTTCAGTTGCAGGATGACACGTAGGCCACTTCTTCCTTTTTCGCTTGATTTTTTCTATCCATCATTTCCATCGACTCTTAAAAGTCTGCTGCCCCAACTGTACTGATGAAGTCAGTAGGAGTTGTCATTCATGTCAATGGGAGTAAGATCAGGGATAGCTTTATAGTTAAACGAGGGATAAAAATTTCCAATATAGGAGTACAGTAAATATATATATTTAAGGAATAGCAGTAAAAGAATTTCTGAGATAAGACCACTATGCATCTGCAAATTTATCTAGATGTACTCTGTTGTCATGTCATTTCCACACAAGTTTCCACAAATAAGTCCAAGAAAGTTAAATAAATTTTCATAGCAACTCTAAGTAGATTATAAACCATTTGTATGTGATGTTTTTGAGACAGAGTATTGATAATAATGTTATTTAGTTTTACTACCTCCAGCTGTATATGTTTGCCAAAATCAAGAGGAAAAATATGTTTTGTTGTAAAGTTGCTTTCACTTTAATTACTGAGGTAGAATTTATAGAATTCACTTATAAGAATTCACTTATATAGATGACAGCAATTTTAGTTTTCTCATATTTTACTTCTTTATCTCTCAACTTTCATTCTTCTGTTAACTTCCTCCTATTTTTGTATTAGCTCTTTTATTTTTACTATTATTTTTTCTACTTTTTAATCTTCTATTAATTTGTAAGAAAGCATCCAGGACTAATTAACTAATGCAATTTTAGAGCTAACACATCTTAATAGAGTATATTGCTGATTGTCAGACACTCCCAGTGCAGAGCTGGAGATTTGCCTTCCCCAGAGTCATCATAGTTTATTGAAATTGCAGTTTTCATATATATACTGGTGACATTCATATTCCTATACAAATATTATAGTCACACTTTGCTATGTTTTTGTTTCAATTCTCTATAGCAATCACTCAGACTTCGACTGACCAAGAGTTCTGGTCATTTGATATTGAGGGAGCAAGTACCACTATTACTGACAGAACTAACTTGAAAGCAAACAATAAGTTAATGCATTCAGCTCAGGTTGGGGGTGACTAGTGCAGGGGTGGCCAGGGAAGGGTTTATACACGTTAGGAGATAGCAGGAGTTGAGCTCAGACTGTGGAATTATATCTGGTAGTGCAAGGAAATGAACAGTAAGAAAAAATTACATAATTTTTTTCAAAGGGAAATGTAGGTAAATATTAAAAAGACTTTTTTTTTTACTGTCACCTTCCCTGGGTACTGTCTCTGAAAAAAATTCTGATCTGACAATGCTAAGAGAAGAATGAGAAAATATGCTCCAGGAAGCAATTTGGATATGGTTGCAGGCTGCTTCTTTTCCACTTTTGGTTTTTATAGTCTACAGCCCAAGGTCCTGTTTGCCTCTCACTTTTAACTAAGGAGTCTGGACAAACATACTTATAGCATGTTTATTACAGGCTGAATCACACAGTTAGCTTTCAGTATAGTTTTCACTGTCAGATGCTCACTTGATGCTTGCCATCACAGCTTCCTCTACCAAATTTCCAAAGAGCTGAAAAAGGTTGTGGAGGAAATACTCTGACAGATCTCATTACACACTGTGGCTTGCCAGCATACCTCTGACAATCTTTAGTAACAACTCCTGAGTCCTACTAGTCTGAGGAAGGATAATTAAACTCATTTAGAGCCAACTCTTGCTTCTACCAGAGACAGTACAGAAGCTTTTTATAGTGAAGTAACAGCTGACAGTAAGACTGAGAAGCCCTTGATGCAAGAAGAATCCTACAATATGTATGTAATTACATAAATTGCTTTGACACTTGCTACACATTACAGTGGTAAGAAATACTATTAATCATCTAAATATGGTGTTGGGAAGAATGTGCCTGAAGGAACAAAAGAAGCTGTTCTACTTGGTATGATCTACTACTTTCTTGTGTGTATGTATGCATACCACTGAGGTTCAGGCTACCGTTCTGATACCTTTTTGGCATAACCTCATCAACTCAACCTGTTTCTGCAATAGCGCTTGGTCCATTCAGCTTTATTCAGCTTATTCTAGGCTTGACACACTCCAAGAATGCACATATACAAAAAAAACCCCTGTTTTGGAAAGTTTTGTAAGTGACCTATGGGCCATGATGCTGTTACTGTCTCGGTGCTGTTTCCTAGCAATACAAGTTTGAATCTGACCTTTGCAGAATGTGAGGGAAATGTGCAGATGTGTTACTATTCTCATCTCTGGGGAAAAGCAAGTTTATTTGAGGAAAATAAATTGTGGGGAAGACAATAATTTGAGAGATAGATACAAAAAAAAAAAAAAATCTCAGACAAAAATTACCTGTGCAGTGAAAGCAAAATGCTGGGAAGGAACATGAAGGAGGGTTTTGGATCTGCGATTATGGGATAAATAGAAGAGTTAATAATAGAGTAGCAGGGGAGCTCATGGGAGTTCATGTGGCTCATGAAAGCCACAGTCATAGGAAAAATTATTTGAGGAATAGATAAGAAGAAACATGTGAGGGTCTTGAACACCAGAAGAGGGGACACCAATTTTGAGGAACAGTGGAGAGTGAGCTCTTATATTTCCTTCCTCTCTTCTATGTATACTGGGATCAGGCATCTCTTTTCCTGTCTATTTGTGTACTGCTGTTTCTGTGGAACTCCTTCTGATCCCACTTTAGGGAATCTTGCCCTTTGGAAGAGACTTACAGCTCCTGATTAGACAGATTGCATGTCCTCTGTACTTCAGAGGGATGTGAAAAGCCCTTTCCTTCCATCCTCTGAACTTTCATAAGAAGCCTTACCTTCCAGGATAAACCTTTGCTGAAGATTGCAGTTATTACACAGTAGATGCAGCTGATTAATCTCAGGCAATATTATAGTGGTGCTCCAAGCATAATTCAGGCCACTGCTGACAAGCCCTTCCTATTTAAAGATGAATCTTTTAAGTGATCTAAAACATGCATGCTTACTCAGATTGTCTTGGACTTTAACTCTGCCTTGTGGTTCATAAAGCAGAGCTGATAATTCAACCTGGGGATCATTTGAGTGAGACATTCCAGGGATATAATCCCCCAGTCCCTTACATCATGAATTTTTCAAATTCTGCTATATTTATTGTACACCCATAGGGCTAAAGCCATGATTTTCTTCATAGCTCCAGTTGCACTGAATCACTTGACATTTATTCTGGCAGGTGAAGAGAAATTTCTGCTCCTTTGGAGAATTAACATGGGCATTCAGTCTTTAATGGTGAATTGGGTTTAGTTGTTTGTTTTTGTTTAAGAATAGGCTTTTTAGAGTTTAGGATACCTCATGCTGTCTGCTCACAAACACAGAACACAATGTTCAGAAAATCTACCAAACATGAGTTTGTAACCACTCATTTTTGATTGAACTGAGAAGGACAGGCTAATAAGTATTTCATACTTACATAGCTAAAATACAGGGGCTAAAAGGCTAAATGTTGAATTTGACATCTAGGAAGATCAGCAGAAGGCACCTGGAATTCTCCATTAAAAATGTTTTTGTTTAGTTTGTTTTTAACTGGAGAATAGTATTAAGACTTTAGATGCTCTAGTCTACTAAAAGTTATCATTTTACAGTTAATCAGGCTTCAAATCTGGTTCTGGGATATCATATGTTTGTGGATAACAGACAGCTCATTTTTTCATATATTTTGAAGAACACTGAATGTTTTGCTTTTCTAGTTTCAACTAAGTTATTAACTTTTTGAGGAAATATCTTTTTCTCCCTTGCTCAGTTTTTGAAATTTTGTCATCTGTTTTTGTGACTTCTCTTTCATGGGATGGTTCGGTTTTGGTTTGACTTTGCAGTTAGCAATCCTTAACTTCCTCAGAAACTGTGGTGTATTTTCTACTTCAGTTTAGCATATGAGGCTTTAGTAGTTCTGTTGTGGCTTATTGGTTAACTCAGGATTTGCCTGTAACAGATCTTTCAGTTCCATAGTGGTTTTAGTAAAAAAAAAAAAAGGTTTTATTTAGTTTTGTCTTGTGGGTTTGAGCAGCTGTCATATTCTGCAGTTGTATTTAATCTTTTCTATAGACTCCATTTTCCTTTTTGCTTATCATTAGGAAGTTCATTCTTCAGAAACAGTTTTGCTACTACAACATGCATAGACCACAAGTGTATTTTTTTTTTAACCTGAAGTTTGTTTTAACTCTATTAGTTTTAACTGAAGAAATAAAAAAGTTTGACTCTGTAAATGTTGATATTCCTCAATTCCTACTTTCTTCCGACTTCCTTCAGGGAACTAAGGACATTCAGCCATTTGCAGTCCCAGGCATCCAGGGTAGAAAATGATTTAAGGTCAGGGATCCTCCTGAAAAATGTAAACTAGCTTTAATCAAATTTTGAACAATTTATGCAGTGTTAGAAATCTATTCATTAATATTTTCCAATTCATACCTTGAATTCAGCACAGTGATATGCCCAGTATATTTTGACATCTGAAAATGTCATTATCATTTTGTTGTGTGAAATAGCAAAACAACGAATGATTCTTTAAGTCTTTAATTTGTAACACAATTCATTAAAAGTTTTTTTTCCATGTTTAAATGCTTTCAGTGTTTACATATGTTTTGTATCAGTATGGAATAATATTTTTTCTTTTAATTAGAGACTTTCATCCCATAAGGGATATCATTGCAAGCTAAAGAAGAAAAGCACGGAACTCTCTATGATGACAAGACATTTAATAATAATAGAATAAACAGGTTGGAAGAAATCTTGACAGATAATGTAATTCATCCCCAACTGAAGGACTAGGCATACCTCTCTTTTATTAACAAAACCAGTACTTACAACCTGCCTGTGATAGATGCTGCACTGCTCACCCAGATAATCTATTCCTGTGCTCAACCCCACTCAGCTTTAAAATACTTTTACCTAATGTATCCCTTACCTCCTCCTTGCTTCAATTAAAGCCTGTTACTCTTCACTATACCCGCAGAGAATAAGAAGGATGGTGTATTCCTCTTCTTCTTGCCACATTTTTTGTCTTTGAAGATGGTTTCTATGTGTTCTCTCAGCCTTCTTTTTTCTATACTAAAAAGCCTCAAATCCTCTTTCACAGGTCAATTTTTATGGGGTTCTGATCATTCTCAGTGCAATATCATTGATGGTGATATGTGCCACTTTGACGCATACTGACAATGCAGCAATAATCAGCTTCCTCCTCACTGCTCACTGGCTAGCTTCTATAGTTAGATAAAAGCTCCCAAATATAACAGTAATACAAATAACATTACTGCCCTGTGCCTTTGTGCTTTATCAGGGTAATACATTTATTCATATCATAATGTTACCTAAAAAAGATAGTGGATGTAGAGATAAAGATAATGCAATCAATATGAACATAATTCTTATCATTTGTTTTGCTTCCCAAAAGGTAAAAACATAAAAAAGCTGGTTCCATTACATTTTTCATCAAATCATTGCAGAAGATACTTCCAAATTATTTTTTTAATTTCATTTTTTACATTTATAAAAATAAAATAGCGGGGACAAATTATGCTTAATGGGTAGATAAAAGTCTAAAACCACGAAGTAAAGATCACCATCAAGGTGCAGTACACCTTCATAAAAGATTGTCTTTGGAAAACCAAGTTTATTTTGACAGTTCAAGATTAGCTCTCCTGATTTAAAATAATTCAGAAGGTATTGTCCCCAAGTGGGGGCACATAAAACATAAATCTCTGAATGGAGACACAATCACCATAGACAATAACTTTCTCAGTGGTCCCTCATCCACAATTATGAGCCAAAATAGACTTCCTGTTTAACAGATCCTGATTTCAAAAAACCTTATTACAATTTTATTGGTTGCCATTAAAATAGGAAGAGGAGAAGGTACAATTAAGCATTCAAAGTATTAAAACTATTTAGGAAAAGCATACCAAATGTTTTAAGCCACTCATATAAGGAGTTGTGCTTTTAGGTATTTCAAACAGAAGGATCAGTCTACTTAACTTCTTATCTATCTATCTACCCGGGAAAATGTGCCTGCGAAAAATACTGCTGCACTGGTTAGAAGGCTGCTTGTCTGAAAGAGAAACAAAATAAGGATTTATGTGAGACACAGGAGTTACAGGTCACGGGAAATGTGTTTCCTGGTAGCTGTGACAACCTGAGGGAAGTTTACTTAGACTTTTAAATATTATTACTCAAAATTAATCTCATCCACTGGAGCAGAAACACTTTACATGGAGACACAACCTACTCTGGGATATTCAGAGCAGCATCTCTGAGCAGCAGCAGTGATGACTTATGCCTGTAACAACAGGCTCAGAAGCTCTACACTGATGGCTGTTTCAGGATTTCTGCCCATCCTAATCAAAATTGATGCACATAACTTGTCCACTAGTATGGCCATCTGTTAGTGTGGCATACTGCCCACACAAAAGGTATTATGCCAATTTCAGTGTTCCAGCCTAAGATGGATTTAGAAGGCAACAAACAGAGAAAAAACAGTGCATTAAAAACATCAAAGAGCAGTCTATCCCTAGGGAATCCTACAGCAAGGGCTTGCAAATTCTACCTGATGCCTTTGCAATCTGTGTTACAATGCATGTCTCTTGCACTGAACTGGAGAAAGACAGAATACCAAAAGCACTTCAGAAAGTGTCAGCAGCTTACTGTGCTACCAAATAGCCAGCAGATCAAGGGAAGTGATTTTTCCCCTTCAACTCAGTGCTTATGAGACCACATCTACAGTACACATCTAGCGTCCAGGTTGGGCTTCCCAGCTGATCAACCAGGCCACAAAGCTGATCAGAGGCAGGAGCACTTGCCCTGTGAGGAGAGACTGAGGGAACTGGGCTTGTTCAGCCTACAGAAAAGGTGGCTTGAGGGGGACTTAACAGCAGCCTTCAAATACTGCCGGACATTATGAGGAAGACAAAGCCAGGTACTTCCCAGAAGTGCATGGGGGGAATATAAGAGGCAGAGGGCATAAATAAGAACAGAGAAGGTTCTAACTGGGTGTGGGGAGAAACATTTTCCCCATGAGGATGGTCAAGCAGTGGAACAGGTTGCCCTAGAAAGTTGTGCAGTTGGCATCCTTCAAGGCTATGACAACCATACTAGATAAAACCCTGAACAGCCTGGTCTGACCTCAGAGCAGAGCTCGCTTTGTGAAGGATGCCGCCCTAGAGACCTCCTGAGATCCCTCCCAATCTGGATTATCCTGCAACCCTATATGTAATCAATGAAGAAAGTGGTGCTCATTCAGAAGATTCCTTAGACCGTCACATTTTATATTTTTGTCTGTCTCGTATCACAAACTAAAAGTTTCATGAAAATAGAAGAAACTTCCTGCAAACATGATGAATAAGAATTCAGAGTCCAGCCTCATTTGTATTAGTGTAAAGGGAGAGGGCCTGGCTGCCCGAGATATGTATTCTGTGAAACAGCAAAAACAACTCCTGACAAATCATATTTCTGTCTGATTCCTCTACATGAGCAGTGATTGCTACTGAGACTAAAGAAATGCTCTGACATTGGATGGTGTAAAAATATCCATGAAGAGGACACAGCTGTAACTGAAGCACACACAGGATTGATTTGTTGAGATTAGTCTATGGTACAGACAAATCTCTATTAGACTCTCATTTTAATAGGTAAAAATTTAGCAAGAAGTCATACCTCCGTTAAGTGATTCACTATTACTCTAGAGATGTATTACTGTAAACATAAACAAATACCATACACATAATAAAAGGGAGGTAATTATCTAAATTGCTTCTTTTTAAAAAAAAATCTAATTTCCCTGCTGTTTGTACATTTTTCTTTAAATTGGATATGAGAAATTAGACATATGAACTTCAATTGCAAAGAAGAACTTCATTTTATTGTATTTTTAAAATCATATTATTGGGAAGTGAAATTGGGGTCATTAGAAAGCAGCTAACAGAGTAATACAATGAGCATATAAAGAAAAGTATATCAACAAAGAAAACAAAGTAGTTCTCAAATAATTTGAAATCTGTAAAGTACTTGATAAGAGATTTTTTCTAATAATCCAGTTCTGGCTATAAAGATGTTTAACCGTACAGAGCATTAAGTGCTTTAAAGTTCAAAGGCAAGTGGGAGGGCACAGGATGCGAGTCAATCCTATAAATTCCAGCAAAAAAAATATAGATACCTCACAGACATTATACTGTGTAGATCTCACAGGTTAAGTGTACTGTCTTGCTTTTGTGTTGTTTTAGTGACTTAAATAAATTTGCCTTCAATACGATCCACACAAGATTATTTTTACACTATTCTTTTTAAAAAAAAAAAAAGTTCAGAATTATAGACTGACATATTCCAATCCAATAATATAGATGAAGCATAAAAGATTAATTTCAAATATATATTGAGTTCCTCCAAGCTGATCTTTCAACTGAAAGCCAGTGACCTCAAGACACACATCTTTACTCTTGCACAAACTTCTATCCTTGAGTACAAAAACCCAATTTATCAGAATAGTAAATGTTTTGAACTCCAGTTTCATTGACTTTGGCAAGACAGAACCATATTGTACCCTAAAGGATCTGATGAAATCTCCAATATCTTTCTGACTTTTTTCTGCCTGTATCTTTCTTATTAGTAATTGGATCATCCCAAAATAAATGAGTTCATGATTTAAATGAGTTCATGGAGCAAAGTGACATATTTGACAGCTAAGTATAACAAAATTATATTTAACTCCTTCTGTTTTGCTAAAAGTCAGTGTTATCATTCATGGAATGCAGTAGAGTGGGACATCAATTTTATTCAAATGAATGCAAAGTCACCTCTTTTATTTTTAAAAAATCATCAGAACCGTATGATGTAATAAACATCACCAGGACCAAAAATCCCCAACTCCTTCTGCAGCCATTATTTACACAGTTCTCTTCCATTAGAAAAATTGCTTTTTATTTATATACATTATAGGTGAGGATGCCAAATGTGAAGAAATAAACTTTGGCCTTTGAAAACTTTCAGGAATCCTTTATATGTATAGTCATTCAATACATTTTAAAATACATTCAGAAGAACAAGTAACAGGTTGGAAACCTCTTTCCTTTTGTTCTGAGAATTTGGGCCTGACTTTTTAGAACATTTTCTAGGGTGTTGAAATCAGACATCTGAAAATAATAGGAGTCATGCAGCAATTATCATCACCATAACCACAAAGTCATATATCAACGTCTATGCATTTTAACTAGTAAATAGGGAAATAAATATGTCATACTGTCAGTACTTGACTGTGACTGAACCAAGATCTGAATTGAAATATGGTTTCCATTTGACTACGAAACTGTATTACTAAAGTCTCTGGTCAGCTGAAGCCGGAATGGGTGAACATGTTGAAAAATACCTATGACTACTTGACTAGACTTTTACACTTTGACACTCACAAGTCTATGGGCCGGATGGGATCCACCCGAGGGTACTGAGGGAGCTGGCGGGGGAGCTTGCCAAGCCACTCTCCCTCATTTTACAGCAGT
>NW_009232447.1:13567-25280 GCF_000690835.1 Fulmarus glacialis
CTTCACTGAAAGAGCAGTTCAAGAAGAAGAGGCTGTCCAGGGAAGTGGTTGAGTCACCATCCCTGGAAGTATTTAAAAGCGTGTAGATGTGGCACTTAGTGACATGGTTTAGTGGGCATGGTGGTGTTGGGTTGATGGTTGGACTCGATGATCTTAGAGGTCTTTTCCAACCTTAATGATTCTATGATTCTATGATTCTACGATTCTAAAATATGGTTAACATCTTTATATTTGAACCATTGTTAAAAAATGCAGTAGCAGTTGTACAGTTTTGTTCTCTCTTCAATCTTAGTCACTCAGCAAGGAAACCAGAGTACAATGACAACTTCAAGCTGAAAGGATGGAAGTCTGCATCACCATATAAAAAAGGATCATCAGTCTATAGATGAAGAACTAGAAAGGCAGGCTCCATTTTGTAGCCCAGAGGTACTCAGCTGAGAGGGCCCGTGCTGGAATCAGCTCTCTACTTCTGGTTTTTAGACCATTTTTTAAAATGAAATTTTGAAAGAGTCCAGGAAGAAAGGGAAAAATGTCATTGTTCCTCATTTCAGCTCAGCATGAAAGACACTGAGCTGTAGAATCATGATCATGTTTGCATCATCTGCATCTAAACTAATACATTGCATTTAATTTAACCTGGTGGCATTGCTTTGAAAGGAGAGTGAAACAGTTCTCCCCTCTTTCCCTTACTTCTCAAGTCTTTTCTTGAATCTACTGAAAAATCTTGTGTGATTAATCCCACCAGCTGAGGAAACCTGAATGCTCACAAAATATCAGTTAACAATAGCATACATATGTATCTGTATGAAATGAGCCAAGTGTATAAGACAAAGGCTAAAAAGTACTAGTAACAAGGTTAAAGATGACAAGAAATATGCTATCACACAGGTGTAGAACTAAGCTCTGAGAAAAGATGCTTCTTCTGACTCAGTAAGACCACAAAACTTCAAAATGTAATTTTTGAGGAGATACTGGCCACACTAAATAAACACAATCTTAGCAAGAGGAAATACGCATATTGAGTCTTTAAAAAGAGAGATGAATATAACATCCAAGAAGATGTAAGAAAATGTTTTTAATCACTGAAATGGATTGGAAGTCCCTGGACTTCTCAGAGATTCTGGGAACAACATATAATGATGTGCTTCTACAAATACAGGAGTCACCCTATTTTCTTTTTTGGACTGTAGTCAACAGATCATTCATTACATCATACACAAGAAATCTGTTGTGGTTACTGAGTCATGTCCCACATATGAAAAGAATGGGTCATTTATAACTGGATTCTTTTGCTGAAGAACATTTCTTTCTGATAGTATTGGGACCCACAGCAGATAAAACAACACAGCTTTTTTTTAAAGCCCAGTCTTCATTAAAGTTACATGGATACACTCTAAAGCACTCATTTGATCCCTATGCATCCTCTAGTATGCAGTAACATTTGTAGCTACATAAAGGGACAAATGGAAAAAGCTATTCTGAATCATTAGGAGGGGTATGAGAGATTTATATATGCATGTGTGAAAACAAAAAGATGCATTGCTATTGAATACATAGATTGTTATTAAAGTGACATTTTAGTAAGAAATTGTTCAGACATATACATCTCAAAAATGAGAACAGGTTATGGTTGAATGGCCACTAGCAATGTGAATACATTTAAAACTGATTTAAAAGCTGAAGTGGCCAAGGATGAGGAAGTTATAATTGTCTTAAGAAGCGATGATTTTCTACTGGTATCAGTATAATCATAAAACGTCATGATACATTGTAGTTTTTGACCAGACAGAAAAGGTAGCATGTCATTTACCTGTAAAGTTCTTTATCCTGGTCTCTCCTGAGCACAGCTGAAATACAGCAATTCGTTCTGCATTATGAAAAAGCAAACTACTGTGTATGGTAGTCTACAAATATTCAAAGGACAGAAGGGGAAGGAATTACCTGGAATAATAAAAGGAAGGATGATTGTAAATTATGGAATGAAACTGAGAAAGATTAAGTCTCATTTGGAAGAAAAATTAGTTTGTCTTCTCCTTAAAAGAAGCAATAGAAAGTTCACCAGCTACACTGGGAAGCAGGCAACATGTAACAATAATAAATGTACAATCTGAAACTACCAAAAGTCCTGACAGACTCACAGTGTCACTTTCGTCTCTGTATTTTTTTGCAATCTTCTAGTTTCACATATGACAGTACAACTTTCCCTAAGGCTTTAATCACTGAAAATTACCTTTTAATTAGATGGTTTGTAAAAGATCCTGTCTGTAATGTGACCATATCTGTTGCTTCCTTTCTCTAAAAGGGTGAAACTACAACTTGGAATCTGATGTTTAGATCCTGATTTTACGCGTTTAGTTGTATTCAGAGCTGAAATGCTGCAGGCATTTCCTTGCCTGCCACGTATTAATGGCTAAAATAAAGAAGCAATGTTAAGATTATTGTGTAAGCTTAACTTAATAAAAAGTGTTCTTGGTTTGAATTGTCCTGGATTATAACTTGATTGAGAGCTTGTTGACACTGTAAATGCCTTACTCCAAACTAGTCACTTTCTTAATCACTGAGGGTTTTAACGTGAAATGAAAGTCTAGGCATCTTAGGGCTCAAAGTCACCAAGTGAAACATTAAATTGACAGAGAGAAAACAGGATCCACAGAAAGGAAAGATTATCACAACTCTGTGTGCTACATATGCCCAGATACTGGGAGCACTGATACCACATTGATTAAACCTGTGCGGGAACAATAATTGCTACAGCTCCTCCTTCCACCTTCTGTCATACCAGGTCTGAAGAATGGGGCTAGAGGCTTAATTAAACTGCAGTGCAATACTAGCAAACTCTTGGAGCTCTTCTCTGGATCTTGAAATAGAACAGAGGGTCCAGATTAAATAGCATTCACAGGAAAAATGAGATGTAAGAATGGGTTTGAGCAGGGGGAGTGGACAAGATGACACCCAGAGGCCCCTTCCAACCTCAAAGATTCTGTGATTCTTTGAATCCCATTAATAAAAATGTGTGTTTGCAGATACATTAACTACAGCAAAATATTTTTTTTCCTTTACTTTTTGTCAGCAACTGTGATGCCTAGATTCTGATCTCCCATTTTAACCATTAGATTCCGATGTTACTCTCTGAATATGATCCCTAGAGAAGTCTGTGAAGCCTTCTACTCTTTGAGTAGGAGCCCTGCTGAAAATGACTTCAAACTTATTGTGAATGTACTTTGAATACAAGTCATAACAAACTTCTCTTACAATTAAGGCAAACTGCATGCTAAATACATTAGAAGTGTGACCAGAAGATCAAGGGAAGTTATTATTCCCTTCTACCTGGTGCTGGTGAGGCTGCTGTGGGAATAACGTTCCTGTTGTCCCCAGTTCAAGAGGGATGTGGAGAAAATGAGTAGGTCTAGCAGAAGGCTATCAGGAGGATACAGAGCACATCTCCTGTAACAACAGACTGTGGGAGCTAAGCTTGTTTATCCAGGTGAGGAGAAGGATAAAAAGTAACCTAATAGTTCTCTACAGTTGCTTGAAAGGGAGTTACAAAGATAAGGAAACCAAACCTCTGTAGTGTCAGACAAAATAACAAGTTCAATAACAGCAAAACCAGGCTTGGGACATTCACTTAACAGTAGGGGAAAAAATGTCAATGGCACAAAGGACTGTCAATGTCCAGCCCTGCAGATATTCATGACTCGGGTAGACAAAGCCATGACTGACCTGATCTACTGCTGACAAAGATCCAGTTTTTAGCGGGATCTTCAACCAAACGACTTCTGGAAGTGCCTTCCAACCAGTATTTCTATTGTTGTACGACCCTTTTGTCATAGTCCTCCAAGCTATTGATATTCAAACATCTTTTTGCCATGTTCAGTTTTTACCATAGTAAGCAATATTGCTTACCTTTCTGTAATACATTTCAATAGTTAATTTTCTCTGTCTGTGTCAAGTTAATTTTAATTTGCATTTGTCTCTCATATTTCCGGAGAATGTTTCCTCTGGCATGGCTTGTAACACCTCCAAAATTCCTTCCACTGTATTTTCATAGTTCACTTTATTGTTGTGTTGTTCAGTAATCACTCAGAAACAAAGTTTAATTCAGCTGTTCTAACTTCAAAGATCTACACTTTGCACATCTACAGAATTTAAGTAGAGAACTAGGCACGTCTAGAATAAATTTATTGCATCTGTTTTAGATATCTATGTTAAGACGAAATGAAGCATGCCTAGACATGTCAGTTTCTCTCCAATGACTGAACAAAACAGTCTAGACAGCTAGTTTAGATGTAGACATCTAAATCTGATCACATGAAGCCAGTGCAGGAGTGGCAAGCAGTTTCTGAGCTCTCCTTGAGCTCATACAATAGAATCAACTTCTGTGTAAACAGCTAATATTGACCAAGCAGTTCATACTAGATCCTCCTAGCTAAAATTCCCTACCTCAACAGAGCAGATGTTATATAGTGTTTAATCCTCTATTAAATGACTGGTTTTAACTGCTGGGACATCGTGCTATGAGCAATATTGGCATAAGCCAAGATGACATGATACTCATCAAACCTTAAGCTGGAGAAATGAACTGCTTTTTGATCAGGTTGTGTTCCTTAAGAGAAATATTTTGTAGGTAGTAATTAAAATTGAGAGATAAACAATGTTAGCACAGCTAACCATGGCAAGAAAGGAGGTATGTAGGCTCTGCTGCCATGAAATGTAGGATCATGAAGCAGGGTTTACTGGCATATTTTCCCTTCTCGTAGGTGTCTTGTGATGTGCATATTATGAGTAATCCATTAATCAGTAGTATTACATTCATGCATGTGGAATTATTCCTTCCCAATCCAAAAAGTAAGGAAGAAAATTGTTTCCAAGGACACCTGAGAGAACGATTTGTATGTGAATACACTTTCATGACTACTAAGAGCTGGTTGCTTAGGACTGTGTCCAGGTGGTCTTTGAATATCTCCAAGGATGGAGACTCCACAACCTTCCTGGGCAATCAGTGCCAGTGCTCAGTCACCCTCCCAGTAAAAAGGTGTTTCCTGATGTTCAGAGGGAATCATCAGTGTTTCAGTTTGTGCCCACTGCCTCTTGTCCTGTCACTGAAAAGAGCTTGGCTCCAGCTTCTTTACACTCTCCCTGCAGATATTCATACACATTGATGAGATGCCCCCTGAGCTTTCTCTTCACCAGGCTGAATAGTCCCAGCTCTCTCAGCCTTTTCTCGTATGAGATGCTCCAGTCCCTTAATCATCTTAGTGGCTCTCTGCTGAACTCTCTCCAGTAGCTCCACATCCCTCATGTACTGGGGAGCCCAGAACTGGACACAGTACTCCAGGTGTGGCCTCACTAGTGCTGAACAGAGGGGAAGCATCACCTCCCTCAACCTGCTGGTAATAATTTGTCTAATGCAGCCCAAGATACCTTTTGCCTTCTTTGCAGCAAGGACACGTTGTTCACTCATGTTCATCTTGTTGCCCATCAGGACTCCCAGGTCCTTTTCTGCAAAGCTGCTTTCCCGGACAGTCAGCTCCCAACATATACTGGTGTGTGGAGTTATTTCTCCCCTGGTGCAGGACTTTGTACTTCCCCTTGTCGAACTTCATAAGTACCTGTCAGCCCATTTCTTCAACCTGCTGAGGTCCCCCTGGATGGCAGCCTCTGCTCCCTCTGCTCTATCAGCCACTCCTCCCTGTTTTGTGTCATCAGCAAACTTGCTGAGGGTACACTCTGCTCCATCATCCAGATCATTAAAGAAAGCATTTAACAGCATTGGACCCAGCATTGACCCCTGGGGTACGCTGCCTGTTACTGGCCTCCAACTAGACTTTGGCTGAATGTCCAGGCCAGAGGGTGGGGATCAGTGGTACAGCTTTCAATCCACTTCACTTTCTGCTTATCCAACCAATACTTCATCAGCTCCTCTATGAGTACCTTACGGAAGACAGTGTGAAAAGCCTTACTGAAATCTAGACAGACACTATCCACTGCTATCCTCTCATCTACCAAACCAGTCATTTCATCATAAAAGTTTATCAAGTTGGTCAAGCATGACTTCCCCTTGGTGAACTCATGCTGATTGCTCCTGATGAATTTCTTGTCTGTCATGTGCCTGGAAATGGTTTCCAGGATTAGCTGCTCTATTACCTTCCCAGGGATCAAGGTGAGGCTGACCAGCCTGTAGTTCCCTGTATCCTCCTTCCTGCCCTTCTTGAAGATAGGTGTGACGTTTCCTTTTCTCCAGTCCTTAGGCACTTCTCCCAGTTGCCATGATAGATCAAAGATTGTCGAAAGTGGCCTTACAGTGGCATCAGCCAGCTCCTTCGTCACTTTTGGGTGCATAGCATCAGGGCCTATGGACTTATGTATGCCCAGTTTGCTTAAGTAGTCCTTAATCTTCTTCCCTCAAGGGTACATCTTCCTTGCTCCAGCCTTTCCCCTGTGGTCTCTGGGGCCTGGGATTCCTGATGGCTGGCCTTGCTAGCAAAGACGGAGGCAAAGAAGGCATTCAGTATCTCAACCCTTTCCATGTCCTGTGTCACCACGGCCTCTGCCCCACTCAGCAGTGGGCCCACATTTTCCCTCATCTTCCTTTTGTCACCTATGTACTTATAGAAGCCCTTCTTGTTGCCTTTGACATCCCTTGTGAGATTCAACTCCAGTTGGGCTTCGGCTTTCCTAACTACGCTTCTACATGCTCCTTGTCTCTGTATTCCTCCCAGGTTACTTGTGCTTGTTTCCAACTTCTGTATACTTCATTTTCATGTTTGAGTTTTGTCAGGAGCTCCTTGTTCATCCACACAGGCCTTCTGACATTTTTGCCTGACCTCCTGCTTTTTGGGATGGACCACTCTTGAACTTGGAGGAGGTGATCCTTGAATATGAAACAGCTTTTTTGGCCCCTCTTCCCTGCAATGCCTTATCCCATAGTTTACTCCAGAGTTAACTAAAACTGGCTCTCAACCGTTAATACTTAAATTTTTTAAAAAAAGGCACATAAGCATTCTCCAAGGGTTTAGATATTGTATATACTTCATCAACTAAATATAGAAGACAGAATGGAAGGCTGACAAAAATGCAAATGGATCGTGTGTGTGTCAGTTAAATAACAAATAAAATATACATCAAAAATGCTGCCCAAACTCAGAGAAAATGTGACCTGTCAGCACCACAAACACTGTGGAAGATACCTTAAAAAGAGTAACAATGACATTAACAAAGGGCAGCCAAGACAGAGTAATTCCAAATCCTATTAGTGTTTTAAAGGGTGGTCTCAGTTTTAGGTGGGAATTTTGATTAAAAGCATCTGGACAATTTTTCTCAAATGTTACAGATAACTTCATTAAAGTTTCTTGAAAGTTAATTAGAAAGGTAACAAAGAACTAGAGAGTTTAAGAGGTGCTTCATACTGTTCTCTGCCAACAAGTAGCATCTAATTACTATATACATATATTTGTAAAGTAGAATAAAATAAGCCTTGGAACAAAGTCTGCATATATCTGTGAGTGAACACAGGATTGCTTTTCACTATTGTTCTTTCTTAATAAAGCTTTACAGCTAACTAAGTATCCAGCCCTACTTCTAAAATTCCTTTTTGTCACACTGTGTACATCAGATAGATAGCAATGTTTGACCATGCACTATAGTTTAATGGACATGAATAAAAGTGTCTTCAGTAAAACACAGTAAATGCTTGTCCCTGTCTCACCTAATATAATGGGTTGTAGAAATAACATAAGTTCTTTAGAAAGAATGAATTCAGTGTTTTAATAAGGAAAACCAATGAACTCAGACATTGGTCCACAATTAGTAATTTTAAATTATAGAATGACATCAAGAAAGCACAGGCTGTCACCTGTTGACATTTTGTTCTGTTTCACAGAAAGCTGAAAACAAGGCAGTTATAAACTGAGGTCAGAGTCAGCCAAGAGGAAAATAAAACGAACCAAAAATTCAGCTTGATTTGGAATCTTAAGAGCTACCATCATTTTGTAGAAGTGACAATGTGTGTATCCACAGACAGAAAAAAATTGGTCACAAATAACAAGGGGTCACAAAAAGCAGGTCTACATATCAATCTGCTAGAGTCTGCATGGGCTGCAGGAAACACAAAGCCAGGAACGGCAGTCTGAGGGGGGCTGGAGAGAGCTGACAGAAGAAATTCTCCCCTGGAGAACTCTCTGCTGGTGAGGACCTGGATGTCTTTTGCAAGGCTTAGCCCAGCGCTTGGGTGAAGATGAGAGTTAGGGTTGAGAGAAGACAGAAAAGCTCCATTGTTTTGAGCCCTTGTTTTCTTCAGAAGCAGTTTTCCAACCCCCTGCAACTTTTGTTCTGGGCTTTCTCATTCTCTCAGTCCTAACCCTGACTCTAATCATAGTTTACACACGACACCGCAGACTAGTTCCAGAGGAAAAATTGATCTGAAGAGAAATCTTTTGGTATCCTTAAGTTTCCCTGAGTAGCCATTTATAATCCCTTTCCAAGTATAGCTATGGGCTCGGAAAGCCCAGAAACTGGAGACTTTGCAGAGACTTTGCCTTAAGGCAGAATCGTCTGCTTTAAGGAATTTGCCTTTGGCAAAAAGTTTTTCAGACACCTTAAAGTGAAGCCATGGGCTTTCTCTTTCTCTCAAACATAACCTTAATCTTATGTATAACCCTAATCTGGTCCTTACAGACAGCATCCCTGGTCTCTGTTTAGATGAAGAACTGCTGGGAGCAAAATTCTTCTGGCAGCCCTCAGTTTGATTTCTTAGCTTCTTTCCAAACCAAACCTGAGTTTACTGTAATCTTAACCATAACTCTAACCCTAGGCTGAGTCACAGACCAAGGGAACCTAGACCTTCCAAACAGTAAATGGTCTTCAGGAGAGAAAGCTTTGACAGCCCTATTTTACCTTTGGTAGAACTCTTCCAGTTCCACTGCAATGGGAGCCCAGGGCTTGCTCTTCCTCTCAGTTGTAATTCCACCTTCAACACTGTGCTCAGCCTCACAAAAGACACACCTGAATTCTCACAGATAAAGAATTCTTTGAGAGGAATGTTTTTGTAGCCAGCAGTTTCCTTTGGTAGCTGTTTCCAGCCCAAATCCAACTGCCGTTCTTGACTTTCTTTTTCTCACAACCTGAACCCTAGCCATAATCCTTACCCTACCCTTAATTAAAATGCTAACCCATGGCTGATCTATAGGCCTGGACCTTTCAACAATGAAATGTTCCTTAGGAAAAAAAAAATCATTTATTATTCCTCACCTTATTTTGGTAGCCTCTTTTCAGTCCTATACCCGCTGGAACTCTGGGCTTCCTCCTACACACTGCAGATTTTCCCCAGACTGGAGATTCCTTGGGGCAGAACTCCTTTGGCAGCAGCACGTTTGCTTTGGCACTGCCTTTTCAGACCCATTCCAAGAACTCTAGGCTTTCTCCTTCTCCTAACCTTAACCAAAACCCTGATACTAACACTACATGCATCCTTGAATCCATGAAGTTCCTGATGTAAGGGTTGCTTTGGCAGCCCTAGCTTTCTTTCAGCACTCCCACTACAGCTAGGCTTATCTTACTCAGAGAGCAAGCAAAATTTTGAGGTTAAGGTTAGGGCTGAGAAAAGAGAAAGGCCAGAGCTCCAACTGGAGTAGGTAGGGTAGGAAAGAGGCTCCTAAAGGACACTATAACAAAATGCTAGAGTCTGGGTGAAGTTAGATTAGGGCTGCCAGAAAGAGAAAGCTATAATATAGTTGGGTGTAATTTTGGCTGGGAAATGATTCTTTGGACAACTGTACTTGTAAGTGGTTCAGACATAAGCTATGTAAGACAGGTTGTCTGTTATTCAGAGACTTCCTCCTGTGAAGTGCTGAATAAATAGAATTCAGATGGTGAACAAAACAGATTTCAATCTGTTCTCACAGTTGTGTAGATGGAATTGGTGTAGGCATTTGTTAACAGCTATAACAAAATAAACACAGGATACAGAATAATTAACTGTGTTCAGTATTGTACCTTCATTGTTTATTCCTTGTTTTAAGTATATTGATTTCCTAAAACTCAGATTCCCCAAGGTTAGGATCTTTATAGTTCTGATTTACTAATGCATCTTTATGACTCTTTATCACAACATTTAATTTCTAATTGCAGATTTTCTTGTAAATGGTCAAGTGATGGGAAGGCATTTAATCAGTATCCATGGAGAAATTAATAATTTATATAAAAACAATTTTATCTCAAGGAAGAACAATATGACTAGAAAATATCACTATTTAATAACTTTGAATTTCTAGACTATATATTAGATTTAGGATATTTTTTCATCATTACATATTTTGCAAAGATTAGGCTGTGCATGATGTGAAAAATACCCATTCTTTTAACTAATTTAAAATAAACTCTCTAAAGATTTGCCAACTCACTTCAGTGGCTAAATGTGTTCCTCTGGTATACATATTGCAATACTTCTTACTAAATTGTAGTTTCAGGAAGTCCCAATTTCACTATTTCCCGTTTCCCTATTTTACAAAGGATTGATTATTTTCAAACTTTGGGGTTTTTTGCTGAATTACCCTTTATTTCAGGCAGATTATTTCTCTAGTGTATTAAGAAGTTGTACTATGAAGTTTTGCATTTTATTTTCTGCTCTGTGGGGAATATTTTTATTGGTCTTTTTGGTTTTTTAATATCAAATGATTTTACTGTGTCACATTGAATAACAAGAATGTTTTGAATATACATGAGAGACTAGTTAGAGTTACAATATATAGAGAGAACTATAGTACATCAGGAAGAGGAGAAATAGTCTTATGGAAAACCACTTCTCTACCTTTGGGATCTGGGAACAGCAGGCCTGACCTAAAAGGTCACTACAGTTAAAGGAAGTTTTTCCATTCATTTCAGTGGGATCAGTCACAAACTGCTGTGTATAACAAATATTTTCTTGCTGTCACGGTCCAGATTTCAGCCTGGACTCCATTGTTCTATGCCCAGACTTTCCAGTTCTGTGCTGGTGGTTAGATACTTGCATGTAACCCAATGTTGAATACTCTACATGCACAATGATATGCCACTGTTACAATCCTGCTTTCACTTTTTTATAGCACTTTAAATGTCTGTGTTACAATGAAAGCTTCTCCTTGATTCTCTCCCAGAAGAGTTTGCACAAAGCAGTATAATACCTTTTGTTTTACGTTGGGAGTAGCTAATGAAAATGTTCTATACGCCATCACATATATTAGCAATGCAACACACCCTGAGATAGGTTGTACTTGTCTCTACTTATCTTCAGATAGAGAGATTCTTACCTCAGCAGAAAGGAAGGTATGCCATGTAACTTTCTTTTTTTCCCGCATTCATTCATCCCCACAAGGTACCAGGCCAATTTTGAACTCCAGGGCCAGCACAGAAGTTGACCTTTCCATGACCAGGAACAAAACCTCTTTTGGTTCTTCACGCCTTCCTACTTCTTTATAACTCCAACTTAAACCTACCTATGGGGTATATGATTAATTTTACCTACTTTCACACTTCAAATTCTGAGAGATTAATCTAAGCTTCTAGTCATGGAAAAAAACTTCTTCCATCTCAGACAGATGAATTTCCCTCTGGAGGTGTCTACCTTTCCCTATTGATTATAGAAGGAGCTGACATTCCTAGACAATCGGAATGATCCTGGAATCAGCTGTCAGTGTGCACCCATTCTTCGTCTTTTTTTTTCCCACAATGGCAACTGCCT
>NW_009232447.1:25297-30969 GCF_000690835.1 Fulmarus glacialis
CCTGCTGAATGATTTTATATTTTCATAAAGGATATTGGCATAATAAATATCTGTTTATTACCTCCTTATGCCATCTTTTACTTTTCAGTTCATGCTTAAAATATAAAGTATCAAGAACAGCATAAGAGAGCTAAGAATGTATTCAAGGGCACGTAGCATATGTTTTAATGTTATCATGCAGAGCAGGAAAAAGAGTTTTGGCATGTCTGGGTGAGAAAAGAGTGGGGAAAAATATCAGGATTTCAGACATAGCAGAAAAGAAAGAAAAAAAAGATTAATGGAATTAGCCTATGGAACATTTCCAGAGAATAATACGTCGTGTAAAGAAGTTTAAATACAGAAGACACTGCATACAAATGTACTTTTTATGAAAGAGAGAAAGAACAACAAAAGGAAGACAGAGATATAGAGGAAAACAAAACTCTGAAGGGATTACAATGAGGAAAAATAAGGAACAACAGAGCTAAGGCCTGACACCTTTTATTTGTTGCAAATTTAAGAGAGGAAAAAAAAAGAAATGTACATTTCAGGAGGAAAAGACTGCAGCCTATATTGAACAAAATATATTTTCTTCTCTCTTGCCTTCCAGCAATAAGTCAAAATATAAAGTAATAGAAAATCTCTACCATTGTTCCAATCTCTAATTAGGACTTCCATTTTTGCCAGTGAGCAACTTATGCTGAGAATTGAAGGAGCATGCTGCCAATGCTTCTTTTTTCAACATACATCTGCTAGAAAGGTTAAATTTAATGCAACTGCTGTCCAAGTTCTAGAAATACATACTTTTATTTTTATATATATACACACACAAATACACTGAACATCAAGGTCCAGAAAAAAATATTAGATGTTCACAGTGTATAGGCTGAAGGACACTTTATTTTCAACATCAGTACTGTATTGGCGCCAAAAAGCAAATCCAAAACAATGGTTTACAATTGAGAAGGGACTATATTAAAATAGTATTTAATAAAGGTACATGCCACTAAATCTTCCAAAGACTTTAAGAAATGGGTGGGTAGTGAGAGATAAATTGGCTGCTACTCCTGTCAATGAAATATCTGTACTGAAAGCAGTGACTCAGGGAGTGTCAATCTTGCTTAGCAAGTAGAACCATAAAGGAATCCCCCAGAGTGACAATTTTCCCATTAACATTAAAAATCATCTGGAATCCCATTAGTAACACATTCATGTCTAGACCTCGTAGAAGGTACAATAGTAATGAAGCTAACTAAACTGTGAAGGAAAAGAGGCAAAAGTCTATTTTATTCTCTTTTGGAACTGATTCTTAAAATACACCTTTGAGGACAGGCATTACAAGAGAGAAGAAATGAAGATATGGTCAAATATGTAAAAGGGGGTAGCAGCTCATGAAAAGACATTGCAAGAATGGCAGTTGGAAGAAATGACTTCAATAAAATACCCCTAAACCCTTGAAGTCGGCCTTTTTTTGTCTAAATTTTCCTGGGTTAGCTGCAATTACATGGGGATAAATCTAAAAGGTGATTGGAAAACAGCTGTCTGATACAGAAAGTTTGATAAGAAAAAGTGACATGAAGGTGACTGTACTTTAACACCCACCAACCTGCCTTCCATTTCTGATCCTCAGATTAAAATGACTGAACTGTCCAAAGGAACAGTATAAAAACGACTTCAATCAACATGAAGGCAGGATATCTGGGAAGCAGAAGCATATGCTCTCATCATTTCAGAATTATCTGTCACATTAACTTATGTTCTGCTTAGATAAAGCAGAGATGCCACATACTATGACCCAATGCTGTGAGCATAATATATCCATCTGAATAGACTCCTGTGTCTTGGTATCATAAAAGATTTTCTGTAAAAACAGCATTACAGAGGCTGTTTATTCTATCCTATTTTTATTTTACGTTTGTGAAGTTTCATTACTTTAGTTTCCTTACTTTAGGGAGGTTTCACATGCTTCTTTCTTCTACATTTTCAAAAAGTTTCAGAAGTATGATTGTCTTCAATTCCTGTAGCATTTAAGGGAAATTTTTTAAATACAGTTCTGAAATAACTTCCTAATATCCAGCTGGATGGGTATCACTGTGAATATGGAAACCTCAGTCCCTTTCAAATGCTTTAGTGTGCTGTTAATTAAAAGAGGAAATGCACCCAAAATTTAGAAGAGGAAGAAATCACTCAGATCTAAAAACCAGGATAAGACAAAGCCCAAAGACCAAGCTGAATCAATCTGCAGAAAACAGGTATGATTATATAGCTGATACATTCCACTATTATCATGTTATCAAAAAGCTCACAATCTTTAATGAATTTACTGACATAGCAAATGTAATAGAAGTAGCTACAAGAAAGACTGAGAGCCACTTAGATAATAAGGTGAAAGAAAGGCAAGGCAGTACCCCTAAGATACAGAGAGAGATACGGTAAGACCCAATCAAACTTTAGATACCTAAATAAGCTCAGACATGAAAGGGTGTATTCCTGACTTAATTGTTACAGATTTTCTCTTGCAATATAAGCATAGAAGAAAAATTACTCACAAAAATTAGCCATATTCATTCCCACTAAGAATTATTTAATTTCAATAGATTTGCCCGAGTGATTAATTTGTCCCAGACTATCTATGTAATATTCAAGGCCAACTCTTGCTCATTTAACTAACACAAAACACTTCCAACTATTCATTGCAAATTATTCATTGCAAATTATCCATTACAATTCTTTACACTTTCAGTGGCAACCTTAATGCTAGAATTTCCTAACTTTTCAGAAGTTTTTCTTTACAATTGGAACATTTTAAGTATTTTACAAGCAACTTCCTAGATTTTAAGAAACTGTGTAAAGTGAAAAAAAAGAACCTTTATCACACATAATGTATGAACTCTTCCTATTAATGGATTGACAATCTTTAGACCTTTAGTAGCCTTTCTAATTTTAGCTCCAAAGCTATATAACATCATCAGTGAAGTTGTCACCCTCCAGAGAAAACATTAGGGGAAAATGAGATATCTGCTTTACCAGTGGGTTTTCCTAGCTATTAGTATGTTGTCTTTCTTCAGGATGTGACAATTCTGAATCCTTCCCTGAAATCATAGTGGACCGTAGTACTGAGTGACCTCTTGCTGGTTTTGCCATGGTTCTCAGCCTCTCAGATTCCTCAGGCTCAAGTTCTGCTTTCCCCCTTTTTCCTGAAATGTCCAATTCCACATTTCAGTCTTGCTTCTCCAATTATTCTCATCTCCCAAATCCTTTTGATCCAAGGTAACATCTCAATCCCTCTGGATTATTCAAATCAGGTGTCTTCCCACCCATCCTGCCTATCATCCTAAAGGCTAGAGTTAAAAGCACCTTTGTTTTCAGGTCCCTCTACAAGCACCGTGGTGACAGCTGCTTACTTAGAACTGCTCACTACTTACTAGAAGTGGAGATCATGCACTTCATTCTTCATGAGCAGTAAAGGGTGACTGTTCAAGACAGAAATACCTGAGCATATTTTATTCACATGGATCCTTCAAAAAAATTAAGTGTCAACCTAATCAAATCTAAAGTGAGCATGAGAGGATCAAAATCCTTAAAAGCTTAATAGCTTGTCTGAATTGGGATTGATTTTTCTTTTTCTGCAAAAGTTTTATTTCTGCCATAACAAAGAAATTACACCTACTACAAAATCTTGAAACGTTAGTGCTTCTTCATGAAAGAAATCATAAAAAGGAGACACAACCAAATCAACTTATCTTTCAGTAATCTTAGTTTGAGAAATAATATCCATTCCACTGCAAGTTAGTTTAAATTTAATAAGATCAGTAGTTTGACAAAGTTATAAGTAGCTGAAAGCATGGCTTTAGAATGGAAAATGTCTAATGACATTAAATATAATAACAAACAATACCACACATATCAAATGAGAATACATATGGGAAATACTGACACAGTTTACTGTGGAAAGATTGTTTTATTTAATTCCCAGTTCCCCATGAGATCCTCTTTCCACTGAGCTAACATCTAAATGTAGGCTCTACTCTTCACCTCTCCAAAAAGCAATGAAATCTACGAGGGTTCTTCTAATGCATTAATGCAGGGTCCTGCTTCTCCAGCTGTGTTAATGTCTGTGAATTGTAGATAAAATTAAGCCAGAGGTGTCTCATTCATAATGCTGAGAGACTAATTTTACAGAAAACTTCCATATCAAGACTTCACACAATATTAAAACTCACTGCAAAGCTGAATGGAATTGCACTGGCAACTTTCATCTGTTTACAAAGAAAAAATAGGATCAAGCTTTCATTTCATCAAAATAGTAGTGAAATCACAAATTACTTTTCATAAATCAATCATTTTTTGCTTTGTGTGTAAACGGAAGTGATTGAAGACAACAATTCTAGTAATTTCCCATGCATCTGATTTAAATGTTCTGCTTTTACAAATAGTAAAAGTAGGCATTATACCTTTCATCCTGCTTTTCTTCAGCTCATGACAAAGTTCTATAGTTCTATTAATATTTCTTTTTAAAAAGATTCCTACAATTCTGCTTATGAATTTGAGTATGCACCTGCTCACGTAACATCTATTTAGCCTGTGGAACTGATATTAAATTTGAACTGATTACAGTGTAGTATGAATAATGTAATTTTTGAGCCCAAATTGCTGAAGAGTCCTAAATCTGGTCTCTATTTTTACCTTTTTTCACTTAGACATCTAGGTACTTAATATGAAAACACAGTGGATTTTAGGTACTGAGCTATGATTTGTACACATAACCAATTACAGCCACAGATACATTAAAGTGTAGAAATTAAAATGTTAAAAATAGTAAGTGCTTCAAAAAAAAATCTCTATTGCTTTATCTCCAAATTTTTGTCCCCAGAAATGGTATCCACGCATGCAGTAGTATAGCATCATCTGTATCTATCTCATCTGTGCTCTGATTTGTTATCCATTCATTTTATAACACTGTATGCATTTACAGTTTACAATATGACAAGAAATTCAATAATTTTTGGATCACTTGTTAATATTTTCTAATTTCTTTAGAAATGTTTTATTTATTATTTGAGGATATTGTCAAAGCAATGTCCTTCAAGACAATATATGTATTAGATTTCTAAATATGGAAAATTTAACCGTGGAATTAAATATGGAAAAATATTCCTGACTATGTGCTGTCTTAAAACTCCCCATTCTGATCCTGTTACTATCAATGCCAAGAGACAATCTTTCAGCTGATGCAAACTGTCATCATTCTATTAACTTCAAAGAAATTATTAGAATTCACACTGGCTGAATGTTATTTCTAGGCTCTCATCTATGTCATGCACTAAATAGCATTTTCAGCAGCATATTGGACTGCAGAGGGCTCCACACCTGTTTTTTAGTCCATCACAGTAAGCCAAAAGTTTACTTCTGTTGGCCATTGTAGGAAAAAAAAAAACAACAGTTGATGAATAATTCTGGGGAAGCTTTGGAAACTCTGAGACATTTCCTATGATTCAAATTGTTCATTTCATTCTTCAGCCTCTCTTCTGTTTTCACCACAATTATTTCTAGAGTCTAGTAAATAGGTTGCAGAAACCATAAAATTATTCCAAAGAACATTTATTTACTGTCTAAAACAAAATTTAAAAAAAGAGGACTGTTTATCTCAGGAATGATCCTACCTTGCAGATGACACCAAGCTGGGCAGCAGT
>NW_009232448.1:0-3836 GCF_000690835.1 Fulmarus glacialis
GGTTGTTGTGGCCGAAGTGCAGGACCCATGGATAACAAGACTAGGCACAGATGTCTAGATTGCACTCTGAATTACTCTGTCTAATTACACTGTGGAGAATGTATTCGTTATTGTATCTCAAGCCCAATCACAACGCTGGAAAGTTTAATGTTACAGAAATATTAATGAAAACCCTGTGATTTGTCGGTGGCGTGCTTTCTTCTGCTGATTTTCTTGTGATTAAGCATGGTAGAGTGAGGGCTGTACAGGTGATTTTGAAAAGGAGCTTCCAAATCAGCACATACCTTCATCAAATCAGGGCCAATCTGAGGTTCAGCCAGGTTTCCCTGAAAAGAGTGCAAGCTCAGTGGGAAGGGGGAATAGGTGCTGCATGACATGAGCCTAGGGCTTGCTGTGCCGGACTGCAGGGACGGGCACACTTCTGCCTGGCGGCGATAGGGAAGCCCCAGCTGCCCCAAGGCAGCGGCAAGGGCCTGATGTTATATCACAAGCAGCCTTTTTGGCGCTTCACAAGTTACAAGAGTCCTTTCACTTAAATGTCAAACTCCAAGATTTAGCTTTTAAAAGGCAAAAACCCCAAAGGATTGGGTGAAGAGTAGGGCGGGAGGACAAGGTAGGGACTGGATGCAATCCATGAAAGAAGTAGGTCACATCTTGGACCCAGTAATAACTTCTGATAAACTGGGATGAGGGAATGGCTACGGGAATGTGGAAGCTACATAGGGATTCCCAAGTAGGTTTCTTACACAGATTTCGGTGAGCAGCTTCTCTTTTCTTTGCTTCTGTTCCCTTCTGTGGAAAACTGAGCAATGCTTTGATTTTCCAGCAGGGTTCTAAGGCAGGATTCAGCTAGCACTTCCACACTTGGTTAATGACACAGTGGTTGTTCTTCGGGTTTTAATTTTGGACAGAGAATAACCTTGCGAAGCACAGCCCTGAAATGAAGCTGTGGGATTTCAGATAGCCACAATCAGCCCATGTGGGGTAGTTACACCGCCTGACTGTGCACACAGACTTCAGGTCTCCTTATTTCTCCTCCCAGTGCATATTTGTTTTACCTGCTTAGCAGCTGTGTGTTATACTAAATGTTTACTCCTGCCAGACACTTTAGGGTCATGTTGCTGCAAAACTGACTTTGATTTTGTAATTTCTAAGTAAATAGAAAGGGTACAAGTGAACAGAGGCTTATACACTGTATCAATTCAGGTGATTGTGGTTAACACATGCAAACATAAACGGTTTTGTCAGAGAAAGCTGCCCAGACCGGGTATTCATCTGTTTGCCTTGAACACCACAAACGTATTCCAGCATGATTCGAGGCACGCACAATTACATTTTTATAATTGCTGCTGAGAGAAACATTACCTGAGGGCTAAATCCACCTTTTTTATAATTCCCTGCTGTTAGCTACACACAGGCAAAGCATTCAGTAGGAGACTTGGGACTGACTTCTGGTGCTAAAGCACTTTCCTTTAGCCACAGGGTTTGAAGGTGTCCAAAGGCCCATTCTTTGGTCCAAGCTCAGATCTCTCCATTAGGCATGTGGGCAGCTGCAGCAGAGCCTCCCATATAGCTTTCTCCACCAGGAATCTGATTTTTGTGGCCACAAAGTGCTCCACAAACAGAAACCATGCATGGCAAGTGAGCACGATGAGGAGGCTGGCTTCAAAACCTCACTGCTCTGAACCAAAATGCTAAGGTACGTTCAGCCTTTCTAGGCATGCTTATCCTATAGTTTCCTTGTCTCCTGCTCCAAATAGATGCTCTAAGATGTAAAATCTTTATTCCTGCCCATTGTCAGGATGTTCTCTAAGTTCAGGATCCTTTTTCCATGACTGTTCTGTTTCACGCTCACTTTAAAGCTTTAAGGATGGGGTCATGATGGGTCAAATTCACCCCAAACTGCAGAGACTTGTATTTTCCTGTTGGTTAAGCATCTTCAAAGGCTCAGATCCAGTCAGCAGGACACTCAGACACAAGGATATAGGTGGAAATTAGATAAATAGAACTTGGCCTTCGCAATCTAAATGAATTCTTATAGAAATACCATGTGTGCAAAAATATCCTACAGCATATTCGGAAATGAATGAATGACCTCTGTATTTCCCTTTGTATAGTTTGCATTTTATTTACCTTTCTGCCTTTTAACAGCACTGATTCCCAAAACTGTGACCTCCAATAATCTGCACCTGAGGATAACCTTTGCAAAACCAGAGGCAGAGGCAGAAAGGTTTGCAGGGTGGCAGGTTAAGCTCTGGGGATGACAGTCGAGGGGACTGCAAAGGGAAGGAAGATGGTGGGGTCCATTCTTGTTTCACGTGCAGATCATTTTGAATGTAACAGTGTGAATGCACGTTTCTTCAGCCAAGTCCTTGAGGAATGGCCATGCTTTGTGTGAACTTTGTTATGGCAGTATGTTTCTATGGTCATAATGAGCACAGATGTCTTCATTAAAATTGACCGAGCAAAAGATTTCAAAAGGAGTGTTGCTTAAATATGTGTTTGAATTTTGTCATGAGCTTGAAGGCTTTGCTGAATCAGCACCTTCTTCTCTAATTAAAGCCTGTCCTCCAGCTCATGATGTACACAGGCTGCACTGTGATCCTGGAAATGAGGAAAGATGTTATTACTCTTAGAAATGAAGACGACATCCTTAATAATAGCCATTCTCCTTTCATATTCTTCTCTTCATATTCCTGTTAAAATACGTGTCCAGGTGATGTTTCTGTACATCTCTGTAAACAAACACTTGTTAACTTGCAGAATTTTGCTCCAGAACATACCTGTAGCAGTCTGGTCTCCTCCCGAGATCAGCGTAACCTTTCCTTGCTTCCTTAAACAAAAGGTGTATTTCTTTTGCACTAAGAGCCTGGTTTTATAATCCTGTTCACAGTAGTATGAAGTGATAAATACATTGTTCAGCTGCTTGGAAAAATATAATAACCTAAGCTAAATTACACCACGATTTAAAGAAAAGAGTTCATATATTTATTGTATAAATTACTTCCTCTGTAATCTTTGGTGAAAATCAAAAGCAGTGCTTATAAAAGAAGTGATGATAGTCTGAAACATAGCTAGAGGTAAATATGCATATATATTTGTATTATATACATACACACACGTTTGAAAAATGTTTTCCAGTGCTTTTTGTAAACTATATATTTTTCATCTTTATTACCAAGTTCTTCTGTTTAATGACATTTACCATATGTCTGTAAGCTATTTTTTTCAAAACACCTTTATATTTAAATACTGATTTTTCATCTTAACCATCTTAACGTTCTTAATCTAGGGTAAAACAGCTTTTACCAGTTCCCATAATAGTTGCTGACAATTTAGGGAACTCAGTCCTTCTGGACATAGTTTCTAGTACTCTGTCAATGTTTTTCTGTATGTTTTTCTCTTTGGTGATTTTGAATCACCAGCAATTTAGTAAACACACTGCTCAGTTTATTTAATTTAAATTATACTATTAATAGACTTAACAAAGCATTTTTCATTTTCAAATCTACCTGCTTCTCCTTGCATATAATTCTCTCTTTAAAATACCTTTATGCAAACTATTATTTAGAAAATTGTGAGCTGCGTAACCGCAAAATTAAAACTAAGCATCTGAGAGCTGAGCTGTCGGGCGGTAACCTGGAGCAGATGCCGGGGCAACTGTGCCCCTGGGTGGCAGCTGTGACCCTGGCTGGTGGCTGTGACCCCTGGGTGGCAGCTCTGACCCTGGTGGTGGCTGTGACCCCTGGGTGGCAGCTGTGACCCTGGCTGGTGGCTGTGCCCCTGGATGGCAGCTCTGACCCTGGGTGGTGGCTGTGCCCCTGGGTGGCAGGTCC